>NC_064854.1:56349035-56504035 GCF_024139225.1 Suncus etruscus | reverse complement strand
CTGATCATTTAATGGAGCAAATATCATTTTAGGCTTGGACTTTTGGGGGGGCACCATTCCCGGTGGTGCTCAGGGGTTCCTCCTGGCTCTGTGCTCAGAAATCTCTGCTGACAGGCTCAGGGGACCATATGGGACTGGGTATCGAACACAGGTCAGTCCTGGGTCAACTGCATGCAAGGCAAATGCCCTATCCACTGTGCTATCATTCTGGCCCAAGCCCCTGTGGGTTTTAGTAAATTAATATTCCCCTGCTCTCCCCTGCACTGCAGGACTAAGACCTGCAGACGTAAGACAGGACTAAGAATTGTCTGTCCACACCTGTCAGACTGACTCATATGGAGCTGCCGATAGAGAGATCAGCAGATGTCTGCTGTCACACATGTTTAAAAACATGTTTGTACTTGGACATTAACAGTGTCTTTATGTGAGTTTCACACAGGCATTATTTGCACAAATGCTTGTGAATATGTTTGTCCATGTGTGTTTGCATGTGTAGATTTGTGCATGTGCCTTCGCAGATATGTGTTGGGGCATATATGTTGGGAAGAGTACTTGCTGCCTGTCCATGTATGAGTGCTAGTATTTGTACATCTGATGTACTTGTTTCCAGGGCAGCACAAGGTCCAGAGGCCACTCCTGGTGACAGGTGGCTAACAGGATGGGGCAGCTTAATGTTGGAGTCCAAGATAATATCCAGGGACCAGCCTTGGGGCCTCAGGCATGCAAATTCAGTGCCTACCTGGAGCTTGGACTTAGCCTTCGATTCCAAATGGCTTTTAGCGTAAACATGAATGATTCTCAAGGACCAATCTTCAGCACCAGTACACTGCCTACTAAGAGGCCCGAAAAACATTTAGAGGTCTTATCATTGTTGATTCTCAGGGTATAAGGGGTTTCATTGTTGCTACTGTTATATCAAGAAAGAGACCCTGGAGCTGGAGACAGCACAGTAAGGCAGGCTTGCATATGGCCAACCCAGGTTTGATCCTCAGCATGTCATAGGGTCCTCTGAGCAATGGCAGAAGTAATTATTGAATGAAGAGTCAGACGTAAGCCCTGAGCATTGCTGGGTATAGAGAGAGTGAGGTGAAAGAGAGAGAGAGAGAGAGAGAGAGAGAGAGAGAGAGAGAGAGAGAGAGAGAGAGAGAGGCCCCCCTAAGCTGGCAAAGACAGGATACACACAAGGTACCTGAGTGTGTCCAGGTCAGAGGTAGGAAGGTATCCTTGGGGACAATGGTTAATGTGCACCCACACACACAGCTCAAATCTATACAGACACACACATGCACACAATGGGGTTCACACATATGAGATTCACATGCACTCACATTACACACAATCACAGACACATACAAACACAGATATGCACAGAGAAACACACAGACACATATGCTGACAGACGGACAGACAGACAGGAAGCCCCGGCAGCTGGTTTTCTGCTGATCTGTTGCTTCCCTCACACGGGGCTGCACTCCCCTCTCGGGCTGTTGCCTCGAAGCCTTTGTCAGGAATAATGATACCTTCCTCCCTGGGATATTTTAAGATTCTGATGACACACTGAGTTTGAAAGTGCTTTGAAAACTGGAAAGTGCTCTACAAATGCTAATTTCCCCATTTACCCCCTTTCAAAACTATGCAGGCTGGCACTTTGGGGCTGGATGAAAGGGGCCAGGGGAATGAAATGCACTTTTTATTTTATTTTTTTCAGGGGCGGTACTTCCTTGAAAAAGTGCCCTGCCCTGCCCCATTCCAGATCTTCTGTGGGATCACCTGTGAACCTCCCAAAACCATTCTTGTGCATAAAGCCCAAACCCCAAATTGCTGCAGAAATGGGGTCTTCGGATCACCCTGTGATTCTTTTTTGGGGGGGGGACTGGATTTTTTTTTAAATCACCATAAGATACAAAATTAAAAAGTTGTTGCTCATTGTTTGTTTTGGTCATGAAAAGTTCCAATACCCATCCCTTTCCCACTGTTCACTTACTGCCACCAGTTTCCCCAGTTTGGAAACCAGAATCTAAAGGCCCAAGGAAAGGATCTCATGGGTCAGAATTTCCAGGCCCCTGCCCTCCCTAGTGATAAGCAGGCCACTGAATTTCACCCATCAAACCCCCTGCCCAATAAAAATAAATAAGCCACTCCTCCAAGTCTGTCCTTGCCCTTCTGCCATTTCCCCTGGCACTTGGTCTGTTCTCTCTCTCTCTCTCTCTCTCTCTCTCTCTCTCTCTCTCTCTCTCTCTCTCTCTCTCTCTCTCTCTCTTTCTCTCTCTCTCTCTCTATATATATACATACATATACATATATATACACACATATATATGTATAGTCGATAGATTTATTGTCTGCCCCCGCACTCCAGAGCATAAATTAAAACAAATTCTTGATTAGTGCTTAGCACAGAGCAATTACTCACTACTTCGAGGAATAACTATGAGCTCACTAATATTTATTGGGGCTCCTTGGATGGGTGGGAAAAGGTCTTGAGTAGAGTTTTAGAACAAAGTTGTTTTTTGGGGATAGAAGTGGGATTCTTTTCCTTGTGAGAGGACTTCAGGGTACTATCGAGTTGGGGGGAGGACAGTCCTCATAAGCCTGCCCCTCTTTCTTTCTTGAGCTGGTCAGAGATGGGAGAATGAGTCACTCCTGTTAATGAGTCTCCTGGCAAGATGGGTCCCAGCCGGCTGACATCCTGCCACCTCTGCTGTTCTCTGTGGCTTACAAGCCATGTTTCAGGGACCCCCCTTGAACTCAAGGGGAAAGGATTAGACAGGGAGGGGTTGGCTTGCTGGGGCCACCATAGTGTGTGCTTGTCTTTAAGGAGCTGGCAGAAAACTGCCACACTATGCAAAGTGTATGGACAATCTGAGGAAAGTGGGGGGGGGGGTCACTGACTTTGGAAAATGCAGTGAAGATGAAGATCTTTGGGCACAGTTGCACTCACAAAGCTATTATTGTGCTGGGGATCAAATTTATGGAAGGCACTTAACGGTGGTAGTCCAGAGGTCAGAGTGATAGTCCAGCAGGGAAGGTATTTGCTTTGCACATGGCTGAACTAGATTCCATCTTTGGCATCCCATAGGATTCCTTGAGCACAGTCAGATGAGACCCCAAACCAAAAAGTATAAACTTTCTTGTGCTTTGTCTCTGATATGAACTCCTGGCTCTAGGCAATATGTTAAAATAGGAATAAATTATGAGACAAAGGAAGAAAATAAAAGATGTTTTTTGCTGTTTTTATTTTTTGGGCCATACCCAGTGGTGCTCAGAATTTACTCTGGCTCAGTGCTTAGAGATCACTTCTGGTGGGACTCAGGAGTGATGCCAGGGATCAAAGAGCCAGCCATAGGCAAGGCAAGTGCCATCCCTAATGAACTATTGCTTTGACCCTCCTCCATGTTTTTATTGGGGGGCAGAAGGAGGGTAGGAGCCCCAGCTGATAGAGTGAGTGGCTTTGTTCTGTCAGGGTTCAGCTGACCTATTTTAAAGTTTGTAAATTCCCTCCTCTCTGAATGCATCCAGGTTGAAGCAAGAAATGTTTGGGTTACCTCATCAGCTAAGATTCTGTGAGAAAAAATAATAAAAAAAAATATAGAAAACAACCCCACAAACCACTTCACTTTGGGAGAAAAGCAGTTTCCTTTTCTTACTGTCTTTTTTTGTTTGGTTGGTTTTGGGCTACACTTGTAGGTACTCAGGGGTTACTCCTGGCTCTGTGTTCAGGAATCTCTCCTGGTGGGCTCAGGGAACCCAATGGAATGCTGGGAACCAAACCCAAATTGGCCGCATGCAAGGAAAACACCCTCCTCACTGTGCTTTCCCTCCAATTCCACTGTCTTTCATTTTTGAGCCTCATTTTTTTTTTTTTTTTTGGTTTTTGGGTTACACTCGGCAGTGCTCAGGGGTTATTTCTGGCTCTATGCTCAGAAATTGCTCCTGGCAGGCTCAGGGGACCATATGGGATGCCGGGATTCGAACCACCGACGTTCTGCATGCAAGCCAAACGCCTTACCTCCATGCTAGATCTCCGGCCCCTCAGCCTCATTTTTGAGGGGTTTTGGCCATGTTCAAACTGCTCTGGCAGTGCTCAGGGGACCATACTATAGTGCTGGGGATGGAACCGAGGTTAGTGGCTCAAAGGTACCTGAAATCTCACCATCCCCCTTTTCCAACTCCTCGCTCCCCACCTGCCTGAAGATATTGCTGAGTCCCACACAACACTAGCAGATTTTTGCCTTACGACTGGGATTTGCCTTTTTTCTGCTCTCTGCCCCATATGCCACAAAACCACACACTGTCTGTCTGTTGGGGAGAAGGTGGTTGTCTCCCAGCCCCCACTCCCCACCAGCCCCTGACCTCTGTGTCTTGTCTTCCTCCAGCTGCAGGAGTCCCAAGGGAGCTGCAGACTGGGAGGCGGTGGCGGGAGAATGAAGACACCAACGTTCCGGAACCAGCAGCATGAGTTGGCAGCGTGGCTCCCGGCTTAGGGCAATCGGGGCCGCAGCCCCATGGACCCCCTGGGCCCCGCTGCTGGTGCTGAGCCTCCCAGGCTGGGCACTGGCCGTGGCTGCCACCACCCTGCTCCCCGCCGACCAGCATGCAGTGCCCCCTGCTGCCACTGGGCCTGCACCCCTCGACTGGCTGCTGGCTGACCGCGGCCCTTTCCACCGTTCACAGGACTACGCCGACTTCATGGAGCGATACCGGCAGGGATTCACCACCAGGTACCGCATCTACAGGTGAGTGAACATCTCCCCACCCCACCCCCTGGACCCAGGCACTCCAAAACAGAGCAGTTATAGGCAAGTGGGCCAATTGATATTCTGGGTTAATTTGGGAGCTACACCAGCAGTGCTCAGGATTTAATCGTGCTTTGGGACTCAGAGTTTACTCTTGCCTTGGTTTTGGGGCCACACCCTGTGGCACTCATTGGTTACTCCTGGCTCTGTATTCAGGAATCACACTTAGTGGGTTTGGAGGACCCTATGGGATACTGGGGATCGAACCTGGGCGGACCATCTGCAAGGCAGGTCCCCTCCCAGCTGTGCTGTGCTACCTCACTATGGCCCCACAGAGATCACTTTTTGGTTTCTTTATTTGTGCAACACGAGGCAATATTCAGGGGTTAATCTGACCTCAGGGATCGCTCTTGGCAGGGGTTGGGGGACCACATGAGATGTTGGGGATGGAATCCAGTTTGGCTGGTCAGGCAAATGCCCTTGAACATAGCTTTTAATCAGAGGCAGAAATAATTGCTCCTGCCTCAAATTCGTGGCTTGACCTTGGCTTGACCGATGTCACCCATCAGGGCTTTTTCTTCCTTCCTGATGCAAATCACGCCTTTGACCCTCAGGGAGCTCATTAAAGGTACTTCTCCAGCCTTTCCCACTGAAGTCCTTCATTAGTTCCTCACTGAAGGCCCTTTTCTCCCTGGGAATTTCACTGGCTTCCTCTCCCTCCTCAAAGATTCCAGGTTGGTGCTTACACTTACTGCCTGGCTATGTTGAGGCTCTTTCCATTTAGGCTACTTTGCCACAGTTTCACAGATGTTTCTCCCAAGCTCCTATGAAGGGGTCATAGGGGAAAGATGGGGATACTAGGGAGGCAAGAATGTGGGGAGGCCACATCTTCCACTCCGGAGTCCTCTTCCTCTTTCTTCTCATGATGCTCAGGGCCTACTCCTGACCATACGGAATGCCAGGGATAGAACCCAGGTTCGGCGACATGCAAGGCAAACACCTTTTCCTCTGTCCTACTGCTCAAGCCCCAGTATTTTTTTAAGGAGAGAAATACAAGGCCAACTGGCCCGATGTTGCTTCCTGGGGAATGAAGTTGAAAGGGTTTCTATTTATAGTGGTGCTGCTGTAAATTGGGAACAAACCAGGTGCAGTGGAGTGGCAGTTAGCAAGGGCCCATGCTGCGCCAGGTCACAGCCAGATACAGGGAGCCTGGATTAGGGCTTCGTTGGGCCCTTTGATGAGTTGTCATTACTCAGACTTGCAAAGCTAGGCAGGTCTGGGGAACGCTAAGAGCTGGGAGAGGCTTGGCTTGCATCCCTCCTTTACCTCCATGATCAGAGTCTGTGATGAAGCAGGTTGGTCCTCAAACTTCCCATCAACCTCCCACCTGCATGTTTTACCTCTCTGGATGCATTCTAAAATAAAACCTCTAATGCCCTATAAAACTCGGAGGTTGTCACCCTGTCATACCTGAATTAAACCTTGATCCCTGGTCACACCCGGATGCAACACCCCTATTTTGATCGGAGGCATTTACTGTTTGACTATGAAGTTGTTTTTTCCTTCTTCTCCTTTTCCTCCTCCTACTTCCTCCTCCTTCCTGCTCCTTGTGCTCCTCTTCTTCCTCTTCCTCTTCCTCCTTCACTCTTCCTTCTCTCCCTCTTCCCCCCTCCTTCCCCTCTTTTTTCCTCTTCTTCCTCCTTTTACTCCTTTTTCCTCCTCTTCTTTTTTATTTTTTATGGTTTTTGGGTCACACCCGGCAGTGCTCAGGGCATACTCCTGGCTCTATGCTCAGGGACCATATGGGATGCCAGAATTTGAACCACAGTCCTGCATCTAAGGCAAACACCTTACCATTGTGCTATCTCTCCGACCCCATTTCCTCCTCTTCTTCTCCCTTCTTCCTCCTCATCTCATACCTAGGAGTGCTCCCCCTTACTCTTGGCTCTGTGTTTAGGTATTCGATCGGGGTCTTTGTCCAGGGATCAAACCTGGACTAGCTGCATGTAAGGCCAGTGTCCTCCCCACTGTGCTATTGCTCCAGCACAGTCCCACTAGCTTTGACTCTCAAGTGCATCTTGGTATCAGGCTCCCAGCAGGCACAGATGCAAAGAGCCACCAGGTTTTTATAACACACTCATGCCCGATGCTTCTACACCCCCCCCCCCAGGCCCTCACTATAAATCAAAGTAACAAGCACCCTGATTTTCCTTTGTTCCTATTTGTCTTTTTTTAAGCCAGTCAGATTGAGCAGTGGGGGGGGGGGGTTATATACCAACTTTTGTGATACTAACATGAATAAGTTCTGATAAACCACTGTCATGGGACCAGCCCCTATTTCTGTCTTAAGGTTTTAGTGGCTAGATAATCACAGAACTAGAAAAGGTTCAAACCAGTGAGAAAACACTAAAATCTCATGCAAATTCCATTAGGACAGAGGAAGTTGGGGGTCCTGAGGAGGGTGTCTCTGGTGTGGAGGGGAATAAGGTGAAGCCTGATTCCTAGTAATTGACCTCAAGCATCAGCACTTTTATATTTTTTGTGCCACACCTGGTGATGCTCAGAGGTTACTCCTGGCTATGCACCCAGAAATCGCTCCTGCTTGAGGGACCAAACTCAGTCCATCTTGGGTCAGCCACAGGCAAGGCAAATGCCCTACCACTATGCTATTCCTCAGATTCCTCTCTTGTATTTTTAATTTATTGAAACACCATTGTTACAAGGTTGTTCAAAATAAAGTTGGGTTTTATTTTTTCAATGACATAGTTGTTCATGACTGAATTTCAGTTATACAATGTCTAACACCTTTCCACAGTGCACGTTTCCCACCACCTATGTCCCCAGTTTCTCTCCCACAGATCCCTGCCTGCCTCTATGGCAGACATTTTTCTTATCTTTCCCCCCTCTCTCTTTCTCCTCTCTCCATTCTTTCTCTCTCTCTCTCTCTCTCTCTCTCTCTCTCTCTCTCTCTCTCTCTCTCTCTCTTCCTCCTTTCCTCCCTCCCTCCCCTGGTATTTATGTTCTGTGGTTTGCAATATTGCTACTGAAGGGGCATTATTCTTATCACTTCCTCCCCTTTCAGCACCCAGTTCTTATCTAGAGTGATCATTCCCAACTTTCATTGTCATAGTGCTCCCTTCTCTACAAACTGTAATCTCCTCTTTGTGACAAGCTTCCTACCATGGAATGGTTCTCCTGGCCCTCATTTCTATTATCTCCGAATACTATTATCATACTATCTTCTTCTTATATCCCACAAATGAGTGTGATCATTCTATGTCTATCCCTTTCTTTCATTCAGTATAATATTCTCCATCCTACATCCATGTATAAGAAAATTTTATAATTTCATTTTCCTAATAGCTGTGTAGTATTCCATTGTGTATATGTATCACAGTTTCTTTATCCACCCATCTGTTTTTGGGCTCTTAGATTGTTTCCAGATTCTGGCTATTGTGACTAGTACTGTAATGCATATAAGAAAGCAGAGGGCTGTTCTGGATTGTGTTTTTTGGGCTCCTAGAGTAAATTCCTAGGATTGTGATATTGCTGGGTCATATCAAAGCTCAATTAATGTTTTTTGAGGAGTCCATATTGTTTTCTCAAAAGGCTAGACTAATCTACATTCTCACCAGCAGTAAGGAGAGTTCCTTTCTCCCTACACCTGCACCAGCACTGGTTGTTCTTGTTCTTTATAATGAGACACCAGCACCTCTTTCTGGTTGACTTTTTGAGGGCTCCCAAGCAGTGCTCAGGGACACTTCTCTGTACTGCTCAGCCACTGAAACCAATAGTGCCATGCTTGGACCTGGCCACATGATGGTACATGGTGCTGCCTAGCACCAGACATAAATACTAACAGATCCCTGCCAGGAGTTACATTCTTTGGATCTGCCTATGACAGGAGGACCTGGCCTTTAGAAGTACCCTGTAACTGGGAGACCTCTGGATGAACCCACAGTAGATCAGCATTTCTCAATGTCTCAGGGCTTTGAGGGATCCCAAGATATTTCAGGAGAGGCAGCACCAGTGAAAACTTACCTTATGTGGGAGCTATGGCATGAATTTAGGATGGCTATTTCAGTAGAACAGGAGATTACAGGAGAAAAACCAGGTGGAAAGAAGGTTGAGAAACATTGCAGTGGAGGACTGAGCCATGAAGAGATTTGTATTGAGTAGAATGAACAGAATAAGAGCCAGAGAAATAGTACAGTGGGTAGGGCATTGATTTTGTTTGTAGCTAACCCGGGTTTGGTCCCTGACATCCCATAGGGTCCCCTGAGCCCCACTAGTAGTGATTCCTGAGCACAGAGACAGGACTAATCCTAGGATACTTCCAAGTTTACCCCCCCAAATAAACAAACAAAAAATTGAACAGAATAGGGGACAGAGAGAAAGTACAATAGGTAAAGCATCAACTTTCCATATGGCCAACCAAAGTTTGATCCCTTGTATTTCATATGGTTTCCTGAGCCCTACTAGGGGTGATCCCTGAGAGCAGAGCCAAGAGTCAGCCCTGAACATTTCAGGGTATGACTCCCCCAATAAAGAACAAATGGAATAGGGGACAGAGAATAGGAACAGGGGTTAAGGCACTTGCACACAGTCAATTCTGGTTTGATCTCTAGCATTGTGCTTCGTTCCCTAAGCAGAGTCATGAGAAGTCACTGGGCTGTGAAGGTTGTGCCCCCTCCAATTAAATAAAACAAACTGTCTGCACCTCAGATATGAGTAGTCTGGGAGAAATGTGGGTTGTGCTCTGATCCTAGATTTGGGGGATGCAAAGATGGGCCTCAGGTGCTGAGAAAGTGGCTCCAAAACTCCACCAGTCTTTATTGGCCCCATGTACCCCCGCTTGTAGCTGGGTTCTAGGGAGTCCACAGGTGGGAGCTACTTGGCTGTACCCAACCCTATCCCTTAACTTTGCCACAACAGGATCTCTTGCTCACTGAGTAAGCTGATAATTGAATTTCTATAAATCAGACCCTCTATTGGAGTGACACTGAGCATCATTTTCAAAAATGCACTGTCTTAGGTTTCTGGTTTGGGTGTGGCCACAGCTTATTAAAAGAATTTCATGTGGCAGCCTTGTCCCAAACTTTTGGAATCAGATCACTCCAGATTCATGCACTTGGGGAAGGGACTTACACTGCAAAGAATTTTTTGTGAAGCCACAGTGGAGAACCCTCGGGTTTTGGGCCAGGCCTGTGTGTTGGGAACTATTTGGCAAATTGGGCTCTTTAACAGTGACAAAAGTGGAGCACACGCAACCTTGACACCCAAAGGCTTTGAATGAAAAGGTGAGAAAAGGGGACCTAGAGGCAGACACCCCACTCTGGATGATTAAGAGGTGAGGGATGAAGTGTGAAGACACAGCCATCCCTGGTGCGTCAGACTTGGGACATAGAGAAGACACGTGGTATGGGACAATCTTGGGTATGCAATGCTTCTTGTTGCTACCTTTGCTCTTCATTCTCTATTTCATGCTCACCAATTCTGTGGCCCTACTTGGGGCTCCCCAAGGCTCAGGAATGACCTCTCACCCTGCTGAGAAAAAATAGCTCTGGGCTAGGTAGAATCCTGAGGAGGCAGGGGAGAAGGGGGCAGCTGGATGTTTCATGGCTGCACAGATTGCTTCTCGGGGAGTCCCAGTGGCCCTAGGGAAGATCAAGGCCACATCTGGGACCAGCTGGTGACGAAGGAGGGACAGGAAAAGGGATCTCTGGGGACTGCGTTCTCTGGGACCCACAGAGATACGTAAACATGAATGGTCCCTGGAGTGTGCTGTGGAGCTGGTTTACTAGTAACCAAGGTAAACTGTGGCATGGAAGTGGCTATTTGATGCTGCTGTGTGCTAGTTTTTTTTTTTTTGTTTTTGTTTTTTGGGCGGGGGAGAGGGCAGATCATACCTGGTGATGCTCAGGGATCATTCCTGGCTCTGTATTTTGTATTTAGGAATCACTTATGGAGTGGTACAGGGGACCCTATAGGTTGCTGGGGGTCTAACCTGAGTTGGCTATATACAAGGCAAATATTCAGGAATCACTCATGGAGCAGCACAGAGGACCCTATGGGATGTTGGGGGTCTAACCTGAGTTGGCTATATATACAAGGCAAGTGCCCTTTCTGCTCTGCCCTCACTCCAGCCCCTGTGAGTCTGACAGAAGCTCTCTGCCCCTGCCTATGGGCACCATCTTCAGGATGCAGTGGTGAACCTGACTAGAATGGAAGCGGGACTGAGGGCTTGGTGGGGACCATAGAGGCTGGAGCAGCAGAGATGTGGCCGGCGAGGAAAGCATGGCTGTTAGCAAGGATAGGACAGGACAGGATCCAGGTGAGAATGAGAAAGGGCCTTTAATCAGGGGCCTCAGTGATTCCTGAGTTCAGAGCCATGGGTAAACACTGAGCATTGCCAGGTGTGGTCCTCAAACAAAATGATGATGATGATGATGATGATGATGATGATGATGATGATGATAAATCACCATGTTCTGCTCCAGTGTGGACAGTCACACAAATAGGGTCACCCATCAAATCACCTGGGCTGATACAGCTCCAGTCCTGAGCAAGTGACATACATTTGAAAGCTCCCAAAATTATTAAGATCATTTCTGAATCTCAGCCTTCCTGACCTTAATCCCTCTTATCTGATAAGTATTTTCTTCCTTCTTCTGAATAAGTGAATAAGTCTAAAGACATTTCCTCACAAAGGGCCTAAAGTGATCAGAAACAGCAATACCCCCACCCCAATTCTTGGGCTTGTGAGAAGCTGATGATTCGCCCACAAATGGTCTGTGTCTCTCCCACACACACTCACCCTTCTCTTTGCATTTCTCAAGGTGTTCTGGCCTCTCCCACCCCCGCTCGTCCACCCCATCCTTCTTCAAAGAAGGAAGTAAAAGAAAATGATTTTGACATGAGATTTTCTCTTTGAGCCAGCACCAGCTCCTGGGACTCTCGCTGCCTGGCTCATTCCTTTTCCTAAACACTCCAGAAGCACATCCTAGGATTGATCGCTACTCCCCAGATCAAGGGTTTACTTTTTTGCCTTTTTTTTTTTTTTTTGTCCACACTCTTTAGTGCTCGGGGATCATGCCTGGGGAATGCTTGGGGGAGCCTATGGGATACTGGGAATTGAACCTGGTTGGCCACCCTCCCTGCTGTACTATTGCTCTGGCCTCCTCATTTCTTCTTTGTGCCCACCATGTCCTATCAGTTGCCTCACTAGTCTTTTCTGTGTCCCCATGAAAGTAGTTTTACTCATGACCCCACCCCTTGAATATCCTGCCCCTGCCCTGAGCAGAGAAACACTGATCTAGAACACAGTTCCCAAATTCAGTCTGTCCAATGGACCTCTGACACCCATATTTCAACAATTGTGGCAAATGATGCTTGGAAAACTGGGGTTCATACACCCTTCAAATGGATCTCTTCATGTCCTTGGGATAAATGGGTGTGGTAGCACCAGATCAAATGGAATGACCAGTTCCCAAACAGACTTTTCATAGAGGCAGAACTGATATTTTCTCTACAGTGCTCCAGCTTCCTTCCAACCCACATTCTTGCAACACTTATGTTTGTTTTGTTTTGTTTTGTTGTTTTAGGTTTTTTTTTTGGGGGGGGGGTGTGCTGAGTCCACACTCTTTAGTGCTCAAGGCTTTGCACTCAGGTCATTTCTGGCTGTGCTTGAGGGATGATATGGGATTCCAGGGACCAAAAACCTGGGTTGAATGTGTGCAAGGCAAATGCCCTCCCCACTGTGTTATCGCTCTGGCCCCAATACTTGTTATTTCCCTCCCAGTATTTCTGGATATCAGTGGTTCTCGTGGGTATGAGGCAAAAGCTGGTCACAGGTGGTTTCCTGCTCACGTGTGATTTGTGGGCATCTGTCTGTATTTCAAGAAACACCCATTGCTTTTTTTTCCCATTTGTTTTGTTTAGAAGCTGGGTTGTGTGGCTTGAGGTTGGGAAGCTGTGGCAATTCTTTCTCTCTTTGAGGTATCAATCTCTTGGTGTCTTTGTGGCCTTTGGTATTCCTGTAGCTGCTCAGTTGAGAAGCTTTTGAATTTGACAGTGTTCTGTTTTATCTTTTCTGCCTTGGTTTTCCCTTGTTAGCAGAGCTAAATCTTCAGATGAGTCACTTATCTACCAGCTATTTTTCACCATACATTGGACAGTTTTCAATCCCTTTCATTGATCTGGAGTTCACTTTCTGTGCATTGTTGTTTGTGTTCTAGCCTTGAGAAATGATTGTCTCTCTCATGTGGGACTGTTCCATTTTTCCTCATGCCATTTTTGGAGGACACTTTCCTATCTCTAGGGTATGGATTTGGCTTCTTGGATATGGAGGAGATCCCTGTATCTGTGTGATTTCTTTCTATTCATTCTGGATGAGCCTGTGTGTCTGCACTTGGTCTATACCATACTGCTTTAACTATAGTTGCTTTGAAGTTTACTCTGAGGACTGTGTGCAGACAGGTGGATGCTAGACTATCCCAAATAACTTTCCTGAAATCCTCATGCTCTCTCCATTTTTGGTCTCATAGGAAATGACAATGGGGGTAGAGGTGTACTTTAAGTTTTTGTTGGGGAGATATTAGGGGGAAGGAATCTCTATCTAGAATGAGTTCATGAAGCACTTTCCTCCTGTGAAGAGTGTCACATGAGGAAAAATATACCAATCTGTATAAAGTCCCTGAGTTTGAGGGGACTATAATTACTCCTGGGGTCCCCTCTTCCGACTACTGTGGGCTTGACGAGGGGGCCTTTCTCTGAGTTGAGGAGAGACCTGGAGAGCTGGTAGGTACTGGCTGGGCAGTGATGGCCTGGACTCTGCTTGCAGAACAAAGATGAGATCAGCAGAAGTAAAGATTGTAGAGAGATCAGGCAGGGCTGGGGGTCCTGAGCCCCAATAAACACCCTCTTCTCTTACAATCTTCCACACTCCTTCCAGTCTCAGTGACTGATGGGTCCTTCTGCAGTGTATCGGCTGCATTATATATTGAGGCTCTGAATAACCCCCTCTCCATTCCCTCTTTTGGCCCCCCCTCCCGCCCTGCACTGGGCAGTCCAGGAGTCACCCACAATCCTTTCTCTTCCTCTTCCTCCTGCCTCAAGCTTGAGGGGCTCCCCTCCCCGAATCTCCCAATCAGCCTTAATTAAACTGTTTGAAAGCTGCAGCCTGATTTTAATTAGAGCAAAATTGGGAAGATTAGAATGAAATTGGCCAATCATTGTTTACGGGCCGTAGTTGGCTCGTTCAACGCACTGCGAATCACCTTCCTGGAGCCCTCTGGGAGAGCGGCTAGGCTGGGGAGCACTTGGGCATCTGGACAGGACCAGCCCCCCAGCTTATGCTCCTGCACCTCCTCAAGCTGCATGGGCTAGGGCATTTCACCAAAGGGCACCTGGGCTGGCACCTTTCTAACTTGGATGGAGTGGGAGAGTGAGTGTGTCTCTTCAGGCCAGTGATATTAACCAGGCACTGGTGACAAACTGGCACACCAGGAACCTTGGGGCTTTTGTCAGACTCAGCAGAAACTGGGTCGCTTGCCTCAGTTTCTCACTTCTTAGAAACACTCCTTAGGCGGGAGATGGCATCACTGGTTTTCTTAGTAGGAGGGAGTAGAACGTGGGGAGAAACTGATTTACAAATTGGAAAGAAGGCTGAGTGCGAGGACTCCTCCCTGTCTGTTTTGTTTCTGTGCATCATGGAGATGAACCCTGGTTATTCCAAGGCCAAGGGTCCAGCAGTCTGCTACTAAGCAGAACTTGCCTTATGATGCAATGATGGGCAGCTGAGTACCTGCTGGCCCCTAGCTGTGGTGCTGAGTTCATCTCAGATGCAGAAAACAAGGATCCTTCTTGTCCTACAGTTTGTTTAAGCTAGCTTAGGCTCATCTCATGCAGGTGACTCATAGTTTTGTTTGTTTGTTTGTTTTGTTTTGGGGGCCACACCCAGCAATGCTCAATGGTTACTTCTGGCTCTGCACTCAGGAATCACTCCTGGCAGTGTTTAGGGGACCATATGAAATGCTGGGAATCAAACCCAGGTCAGCTGCATGCAAGGCAAACACCCTACCCACTGTACTTTTGATGGTTCGTTTGGCAATGGAAATGCTTCAGTGCAATGCACCCCCCAAAAACTCTCTCCAGCAGCCCCAAAACTCTGCAGGAGAGTATGAGCCATCCAGAGAACTTGGCACTGTGGTGAAGACAGTCTGTGGGGGTGATTTGAGTCTGTCATGGCAGCTTTGAGAGTGGCTGGGAGATGCCTGATGGTGTTCAGGGGCTGCTCCTGGCTCTGTACTTAGGGAAGTTGGGGGCCCTAGGGAACAGATGCAGAACCAGAGAATCAGATTGGCTGTGCAGAAGGCCGGTGTGGTAACCCTTGAATACTTCCCCTCAGCCATTGGTATTTCTGAGGTCTCTGAGGTCAGCTCAGCTGAACTCATTTTGCTGCTAATGCAGAGTTGGTCCCCAATCATTCTGCCACCTGGGGTCACCTTGGTTCTCTTGTCCCGTGAGTAAACCCCACTCCACTCCATTTATGTACCCCCAACAGCGTCTCTTCCTGGTAATTTAGACCCTTGCTTGACACAGAATAATGTGAGACAATGATATTCTCAATGGCTGCAGAACTGGGACTCAGGACAGCATAAGTGCCAGTGAACTGTGAGGGCAGCTTGAGCCTGAGGTGGCACCCTCTGAATCCTGTGGTGCCTTCCAGAACTTGGCAGTGTGGGCTGTGAGGTCACCCACAAATCTGCCCTTTGAATTGTGGGGGACTCATTCTAATCTAACTGTGGGGAATGAGTCACATTACTGTGGCTCAGAGGAGTATCCCCAAATCCCCCTTAGGATGATCAAATTACTCCCATCTTTGGGCAATTGCCTTACCATGCCTGATGAACTACTGAGTTAAAGCAAAGGTTCAACCCCAACTTATTTGACCCCTTTGTCAAAAACCCTAAACATTGCCAGGTCTGGCCCCTGAACCAAAATCAAACTCCCCCAAAGGCTTTGTGAACCCCATCCCATGGTACAGGCCCATGAGCCTCACTAGACTGCTCTGGTGACCCAGGGCTTAGCCTGGGACCCGACTCATGGCCAGATGTCTTAAAGGGCCAGAGCACTTCCCAGAGGGCTTCCCCTGCTTTCTATCAGCCTCTTTCCCGCCAGCACTGGGGGAGATTTTAGGAGAAATGGCTAAACTGAAACAGAGATTTACTGGATGTCTTAATTGAAATGAAGACGATGCTTTAATTGAAGTCGTGTGTGTTAATCTCATTGATATATAGAAAACATCCTTTCTTCCAGGGAGGAGGAGGAGGAGAAAATAAAGAGCCTTGATTATTTTATTACTGGAAACAAAAAGCAGAGCAATGAAGAAAGTCGGAAGTGGGCCTTGATTCTCTTTTCCAGGACTGTCTTAGGAGGCTCAGGGTTAGAGGGACTGCGGGAAGTAGGTCTGTTAAGTGCCATGTGCACATTTTTATCCTTGTCCGGCTCCATCACCACCACAGCTATTTCCCCCATTCTTTTCATGGGGTGCAGGACCCCCCCATGACAAGGAAGTAGCTTTGAGGGCTAGCAGTCACCCTTTACTAGTGGGGAGCACTTCTATCGAGTTCTCACATATTGTTTCATTTCTGGTCTACACATGGTGGTGCTCAGGAGCTGGCTCTTGGCTCTGTGCTCAGATATTTCTGGCAGAAATCAGGGGACTAACTGGGGTGCTGGGATAAACCAGGGTCAGCTGCATGCAAGGCAAGTCCCCTCCCCACTCTATAATGGCTCCAGCCCGTGATACATTTGTGCTTCTCCGGGGAACTCTCCTTTCCATAGATACCCATATGGACACATATACACACAGTTTTAAAAAAAATTTTATGGGGACCAATGTGAATTACAAGTTCTTCACAGTTGTATTTTATACACACACTTTCATTCATCCATTTTTGATTGGTCCTTTGGGTTTGGGGGAGGCTAGAAGAAAGGGTAGCATGAGGGTCAGAAAGCTCAACCGCCCCATATCTAATCCTGATCACGATCCTTGCTGAGCCATGAATTTTTTTCTGCCTTAATTTCTTCATTCATAGAGGAAAGGTAGTTAGTTTCCGTTCCCTGATTGGGTGCCTTCACCAATATTATTTATTGCTGAAGACCTGAACCATGTTTGCACTGCCTGTCAGAGACAAAGAATTCATTCAATGTTACCCATTACTTTTTATTATTCACTCATAAAAAGCTTCCTCAGACAATATCATTCACTTTTCTAGACCATTTGTTTCTCTGGTTAGAATTGCAAAGCAGGTGGAAGAGTCGAAATTGGGTCCTAATTTCTGACCCCCGTGTTGCCTCAATTTTCTCCTTCTGCTACTTTGCCTCTTACAAATGGTGCACAAAAAGCCCCCCCCCCCAAGGTTTTGCTTTGGTGCAACTATAGCCTGGTGTTTTGCTAATATCAGACTTGTGTTGTGTAGACAATTGAAAGAATGATTAAGCTCCAAGTCTGGAAAAGTTGCTGCCAGAGAGCACCAACATTTAGAGCTCTGGCCCAATGAGAGAGTTGGCCTTGCATGTGGCTGATGCTGGTTTGGCCTCCAATATCCCAGAATACAAAGCTTGAAATAACCTCTGAGTATCATCAGGGATGACACAAGCCAACCCCATTTAAAAAATAATACTATAAAATACATTCAGTCTAATAGACATGGGGGGGGCGGGAAATAGTGTCATAACAGCAGCAATATGGTGGCCATCTTGGTTGGACATGTAGACTCTGGCACATACCCATTGGTGGCTTACATTTGATGGTGTTTGATGATGGCCATAACATCACCATCATTACAGTTGCTCTTACTGGTTCCAGCAGCATATCAGATGGATTCAGGTATATCTGATTCTGTTATCAAATGGTCTTTGCTGCTTAGAGTAAACCACTTTCCATGTGTTCCTCTGAAAGTGAGGACGGGAATAAATGTCTGGCTGGTGATGGGCTGGGGATCATCTCAGGGACTGGACTAGTAGGGTTCAGCCATGGATACTACAGAGAGAAAATTTTTCAGGGTACCTGACAGTGAAAAAAGATTCAGAGATCAAACAAAAGTTTGATCCAGTGCTCATAGTCTTCATTTTGTGATACTCAGACATTTTTGCTCTTGTGCATCTAATATATGATTTTTTCCAAGTCTCAATGCTAGACAAAAAGAATTCAAGGCTAAAGGAAATGGGCAAAACAAACAAACAAACAAACAAAAACTTTCTCAGAAAGTGTTGCTGCTGTGGGGTGAGAGGAATTGTTCTCCATATGGGGAAGACCCCATATGGAATGAAGCTGCCAATCAATAGTGAAAGGCATGAGATACAGCAAAAGTTGAACAGGGTCCTTTACTAAGGAACATGGTTGGAAAGTTCCCACTGAGTTTCATTTGCCAAAGACTGAGACTCAGTTTCAGAGACTCAGTTTGCCAAAATAGAACACTTGGCTTTATACTTAAGACCTGCATGCACACAGAAACAACCTAAAGATTACATTACAGAATCAAATAGAGTCTTCTCATGGAGAGATAAAACACATTTAAAATGCTTTATTTGTTTTATTTATTTATTTTTTTTTTGGTTTTTGGGCCACACCCCGTTTGACACTCAGGGGTTACTCTGGCTATGCACTCAGAAATCGCCCCTGGCTTGGGGGGGCCTTATGGAGGCGCCCGGGGGATCAAACTGAGGTCCATCCTATGCTAGCACCACCTTCCCGGCACCTAACAATGTTTTATTTTTGTATCAAACACAAATTGGTTGTAGCTGCTCTGCATTTCCATCTTGTAACTGTGTGTTTGTTTGTTTTGGTTTTGGGGGTCACAGTTGGCAGTACTCAGGGGTTACTCCTGGCAGGCTCAGAGAACCTAAGGGATGTCTGGGGATCGAACTTGGTTCAGCCTGTGAACAAGGCATATGCCCCTCCCACATTGTGCTATCCCCAGCCTCTGTAATTTTTTTTCCAACTAAGTTATCAATAATTTGGCAGGCAGAATGCCAGAAGCTGTGACACAAATTGAGTCTGAAGAAAACAGCTCTCATTTAATGAGTTGACAAAAATATATTGACTATCTGTTGTTTGCTGGCAAAATAGCTAGTTTTTTATGGCCGATGGATACAGCATCAATCCTGTTCTTGGTTTATGTTCTAGTAGGAGGAAAAAAGGGGAAAAATTGTAAACAGCAAGTAATAATACCGACATGTCTAATATGAATATAGTATGTATCAAGGCCTGGGGTGGGGCCAGAGTGTGTGTATGGTGGAAAGGAAGGCGAATTCTCTGGGGCGATCAAAGGAAATTGCTCGATGGAAGTCATATTCTGAGCAAGTAGTGGGATTGTCAATTTTTATTTTTCTTCTATTTATCTATTACAAGTGGGTAGCCTTTCTTGTAGTGAGAGACAATTCTGTGCAGTCTTGGCAGTTTGTATTTTTCTAGGATGTATTTCTTAGTTTTGTTTTGGGCAATATCTTGTGGTGCTCAAGAGACCATATGGGATGCTGGAGATCAAACCCTGGTTGGCCTTGTGCAAGGCAATTGCCCTTCCTGTTGTGCTATTGCTCTAGCCTGATCCATTTTTCCTGAATAAAGTCAAAGAATTTCCCCAGGTGTTTGAAGCTTGTGACTCTTTGCATTTGTGTGGTTTAAGTTCTGCCTCTCTCCCTTCTCTCTCTTGTCCTCTCCTCTCTATTCCTTCTCTCTCTCTCTCTCTCTCTCTCTCTCTCTCTCTCTCCTCTCCTCTCTCTCTCTCCTCTCTCCCTCTCTCTCTCTCTGTGCTTTGTCCATTTGATTTTCTTGCCAAGAATCCAGTGAATCCCAGTTTCCCTAATTCTTTCTGCTGTCTTTGAAGTCTTTATTTTAAAATCTGATCTTTATTTCCTCTCTTCCACTAGCCTGTTCTTTTTCTAGATTTTTGGATTTTTTAAGGTACATAGATTAAAAAAAATCACAATCTATCACTATAGACTTTCCTCCCTGCAATGCTTTTGACATACCCAGTAAGGTTTGGCACATGGTGCTTCCATTTTCATTTATCTCAAGATCATTTATGATTTTACTTCTTTCTTCTTTGACCTGGTGATTCTTCAAGGACAGGAAGTGGTCTGTTCAGTTCTCATGTTTGAGAATTCTCCATTTCTGTTGACTCACACCTGGCTCTGTTCTACATATCAGAAAAGTGACCTGGGTATATATTAAATTTATCAAGACTGGTCTGACAGCCCCCCAGCTGACATATCCTGGGGAACATTCTCTGTGTGATTGAGAACATGTATGTTGTGTCAGCAACTAGACCAGGGATCCCCAAACTATGGCCCATGGGCCACATGCAATCCCCCAGGGACATTTATCAGGCCCACCTGGTGTTTTTGGCACTGTTGCCTGTTCTGCTTATCAGCCGACTCATCCTGGGCTACCGTACACATATGTGGAATGTACTCCACACTATCTGACTGCCCTCCTTCTCACTGTCTCTCACTGTCTTGGGCAGGGGCCCTCAAACTATGGTTCGCCAAAAGCAGGCTCATAGATCCCATTGAAATACTGGTAAATTCGTTGATTTAACTTTACTTGTTCTTCATTTTAAATATTGTGTTTGTTCCTGTTTTGTTTTATTTTACTTCAAAATAAGGTATGTGCAGTGTACATAGGAATTTGTTCATAGTATTTTTTAAACTATAGTCCAGCCCTCCAATGGTCTAAGGGACAGTGAACTGGCTGCCTGTTTTATAAGTCTGAGGACCTTGGACTAGACTACATCTATCTTTATGGAGCATTTGGGTCCCAAAGTTCCCCAACTTTCTGCTGTGATAGTCTCCACTGATGAAACTGTGGGTGTTAAAAATCTCCTATTCTGACCACCTGTCCCCCCATTTTAGCTCTGTGGCACTTCTTTGTTGGGTGCACAATTATTCACTAGTGATAAAAGCGCTTGGTAAGTGTTTTTTTTTTTTTTTTATCATTACACCAGGAACTTCTTTAACATGTTACTTTTTTTTTTTTTTTTTTTTTTTGCTCAGAGTCTATTTTATTTCTTGATTTCTATTTTTTTTTTGTTTGTTTTGAGGTCACACCCAGTGATACTCAAGGGTTTCTCATGGCTCTCTGCATTCAAGAGTCATTCCTGGCAGTACTTGGGGGGACCCTATTGGATGCTAGGGATCAAACCTAGGACAGCTGCCTTGATGCAAGACAGATGCCCTCTCCACTGTGCTATTGCTCCAGCCTCTTGATTTTGACTTTTACAGAATAAAAGTGAAATATTTTTATTTCTACTTTGGATAGTACAAAAAGAAATCTGTAGCAATTTTTTTTCTTCATCCCCTCACTTTTAGTTTGTAAGTCCTTAAAGCTGGAGTAGGTCTTCCCCAGGCAGTAGAGAGGTGGGTCTGGATTCACCTCTTAAATTTCCTTCGGGATCAGCCAATTAGAAATAAAATTGTGCAACTGCTTTTCATGGGTGGGGGAAAGAAAGCACTTTTGACAAATGACCTGTTTGTTGTTATTTAGCCTTTCCTGTGCAGAAGCAATGAATTAATTTATGATGAACTTGATTACATAAATCCAGAGTGAGGATGTCAAAAAATTTGGTGGGAGCTGGGCATTATTAAACTATCTCTTTCCCTCTGTTTTCTAGGGAATTGTCTGTTACCTTGATGTCAGAGGTGGGGGAGGATCTTTTTTTATTTTTTACTTTTTGTTTTTTGGGGTCACACCTGATGGTACTCAGGGGTTACTCTTGGCTTTGTGCTCAAAAATTATTCCTGGCAGCTTGGGGGGACCATATGGGATGCCAATGACTGAATCTGGGGTGACTGCAAGCAAGTCAAATGCCCTTCCCACTGTGCTATTGTCCCAGAACCTTTCTAATTTTTTTTTCTTTTGTTTTTTGGGCCACACCCATTTGATGCTCAGGGATTACTTCGAGTAAGCACTCAGAAATTGCCCCTGGCTTGGGGGAACCATAGGGGACACCAGGGGGATCGAAACCACGGTCCTTCCTTGGCTAGCACTTGCAAGGCAAACACCTTACCTCTAGCGCCACCTCACTGGCCCCAAAAGAAACCCAGGTGACTAGTTTTTTTTTTTTTTTTGGTGTTTGGATCACACCTGGCGGCGCTAAGGGGTTACTCCTGGCTCTATGCTCAGAAATCGCTCCTGGCTGGCTCGGGGGATCATATGGGATGCCAGGATTCGAACCACTGTCCTCCTGCATGCGAGGCAAATGCCTTACCTCCATGCTATCTCTCCAGCCCTCTTTCTTAATTTTTATTTAATTTTGTCATAGCCCAAGATTTGCCTCAATTATTGTCTCAGGCCTCAGAGCTAGTTGTGACTCAATTTGAGAAACAGCAAGACCAGAAATTCACTGGTTTCAGGATGCAAACTTTGTTGATAGGCGCCATTGTCTCCAAGTCACTCACTTTTGGAAGTGTCCTTCAGAAATAGGGTCTCATCTCTGGATGAAAAACTGGGGAGATAGTCCAAGCAAGTAAAGCGCTGGCCTTGCACATGGCCTTGCACGTGGCTGACTCAGGTCCCAAACCTGGCCCCACATCTCAGTCCCTGAGCACATAGGTGGGTATGGTCCAAAATAAAAAACAACACACCCAAGAGGAAAATTCTAAATGAGACTGGACAGGAATTTTTCCATCTTCTAAAAGGGGATGTCCCATAGTGGGTATTCTTGGCATTTTTGGGGAAGGGGCACTAACAAGGATGGGTGCAAAGCAGTCACTCCTGGAAGTGCTCAGGGGACCATATGATATGTCAGGGATCAGACCCCGGGTTGGCCTTATGAAATGCAAATGCCTCCCCCCTCCCCCACTATCGCTCTGACTCAGATTCTGGAATCATAACTCAAGTACAGGTACAGTGTCCTACATCTCAACAGAAAATCTGAAGTCATGAAATCTGAAGTGAATTCCCCCACTATTGGGCGGGGGGGGGGGGGGAGATCCTGGACCTGGCACCTCTCTGCAAAGCCCTTCTGAGGTGTCTGTACAAAGAGCTGGGAGTGGCATCAGCCTCTTCCCCCACCAAGAACCAAATTGGTCTTTGAAAGCTTTGCCCATGCATGTTTTTCAAACCCACATGGGTTTTTTGGGTTCTCCAGAAACGGTATGGATAGAGCTAGGCTGTCTCCACAAAAACAGATCAACTAACAAGTGTTTGCCACTGATGCTCAAACATGAGGCTCTCACAAAAAAATGAGAATTTGGGCACACGCTAGTCACTGGGAGGTTGGTGGCAATGGGCAATGAATGGGATGTTTTCTTCTGAAAACTGTAGAAAGTGTCAAAACCTGGGAAGTCTGAGAAAGTCCCAGAGCCCATATTTTCCACATGATCCATGTACCATGATCCTGAATCCTCATGGGACAGAAACAGGAGGCAAAAAAACCCCAAAACAAACAAAAACAAAGTAAACATTCAAGATGCAGTGGAGAAACCAGATGTTAGTAGAGCTGGCTGCCAAGTTCCCAACATGTTAGGACCTCTGAGGGATGCCCATGGTGGCGTACAGCCCACAGGGGACCATCTTGGCTGGACACGCAGAAGGGCAAAGCAGTGACACATTGGGGGCAAAATATGGTATTTACCAGCATAGCGTGGAAATGCTGGGTCTGAGAGGGATTCATTGGCGGGAACAGAACCGTGCGATGTGTCATCACGATGGGTCCCAAACCCTAGGACTTTCCTGGGTGCCCCTAGTGAGAAATGCTGGACCACTGTTCCCACTGACTTGTCCCCTGCCAGCCTTGGGCTCCCCCTGGCCATGAGGAGCAGAGGTGTTCCTCTGGTGCTCTGGTGCTCCAGATCTCACCCTCTGGTAGGGGTATCCCACAATTGTGTTCCCCCAACCTGGCTCTGCCCACAGGGAGTTCGCCCGCTGGAAAGTGAACAGTCTGGCGCTGGAGAGGAAGGACTTCAGCGTGCCCCTGCCGCTGGCCCCCGAGTTCACCCGTAACATCCGCCTCTTGGGCCGGAGACCCAACCTGCAGCAGGTGATTGAGACCCTCATCAAGAAGTACGGGACCCACTTTCTGCTCTCTGCCACACTGGGAGGTAAGGGGTATGCCTGGTTGGGTCTTTACTGGGCCACAAGGCCTGGCTGTGTCCAAACAAGGCTGCCTACATGGCACCTTTGAAGTGTCTCCATGCCCAGATCCATCCCAAAGAAGGCCACGATTAGCACAGCAGGGAAAGGCATTTGCTCTGCACACAGATGACTCCGATTAGATCCTCAACCATCACATAGGGTCCCCGAAACACTGCCAGGAGTAGGGTGTGGGGCACCTACTAAGGACTGGCCAGCAGGGGGCGATATTAGCTCTCTTTTACTTGAAAGTCCGTTGCTTTGAAGCCTAATGTTCCCCGTGGCCTCCACGGTCACGGCTACTAACCAAGTTGGGGGTGGGGTTGGGGGACTTCCATCCAGAGAGACCTTGGCCCTGTCTCTAGAACACCCAGTACCAGCCATCTACTGTGCAGTGAGGCTGGATTTGTGTGTGTGGGGGTGGAGCCTACTAATTGAAGAAAGTGGGATTTATTGCTACTAAAAGAGGACAGTGGGATTTATTGCTATGTTGACTTCATCATCTGTGGCCCAGAAAGGATCCCTCTTGGGATTCAGAAAAGATGCTGGTATTTGGGGCTGGTATCTGCTGAATATTGGGTGGGACTCTTGGCCTTACTGAGGAAGCAGAAATGTCCGTGTGGGTGCCTCACAAGCCAAGAGGAAGAATCTTGTCTCTCCCATGGAGGGGGCCCTGCCTGAGACAGTTCAGAGGTTTGGGGGATGAGGGGTCTTTGCCCACACATGCCTGTCCCTTGCTCAGGGGAGGAGTCCCTAACCATTTTCGTGGACAAGCGGAAGCTGAGCCGGAAGGCCGAGGTGCAAGGCAGTAGCCCAGGAGTGGCCACGAGCAGCAGCGGGAACAGCTCGGCAGTGTCGCTGGAGATGTTACACCAGCTGGCGGCCTCCTACTTCATCGACAGGGAGAGCACGCTCAGGAGGCTGCACCATATCCAGATCGCCACTGGCGCCATCAAGGTATAGCACCCCCAGCCTGTGAGGGAAGGCAGGAACATGGTGGGGGGTGAGACAAGGCCGAAGTGGCAGGCCGGTCCATTGTCAGCGGGGCTATCAGATGAGTGTCTAGCAGAGCAACGGCCAATGCCAAGGCCCTGAGGTAGGAGCAGAGAAAACTTCTGTTTATACAGAGGCAAAGAGAGACTGTGGGAGCAGGGGAGGTTTGGGCCACACACGATTAACATTCCACAGAGGGGTTGTGTCAAAGACTGGTGGTTTCTAGAATCTTCCTGGTCATTCTAGTTCCCTCCTTTCTCCCATAGGATCAAGAGTCTCTGGGAATAGCCAAGATTAGGGAGAAGGAGCCTATTAAGGCCAGATGCTTTGATTCGAGATGTTGAACTGAGGTGCTAGTCCGTGGCTGGGCTGCCTATACCCACACCCCAAAGTTCTGTTTATTTAGTTCACCCAGTATTGGCTGACACCCCACTAGGTGTGCTGGCCCCTGAGAATCTCAGATGGAGCTGCTATATAAAGTTATTGCCTCAGAGAAGCCATAAATCCTGACTGAAACCCAAACCTGACTGGCAGGTGGGATGGCAGGAAGCCAGGACAGGCCTAAGTCCTTCAGGGAAGGTGTGTTTAAGGAAAGAGCTAGAAAATTCTAGAAGGGAAGAGCTAGTGGCATGCCTGCCTTTAAAAACTGCTTTATGTCAGCAAAGAGGGAGATCAACGCTGAGGAGGAGGCAGTTTCCAGGATTGTGATTGAGAAGGAAAGAGATAAGGACCCCCTAGGATCTTTACATGGTTGGGGTGAGGGAAAAAAAACATATGTTCAGCAATTGCTGGAGATGAATTGTGGAGATACTGAGGCAGGAGAGAATCTGAGGGAAAGAAACAGGAGTCCGGGTTTTGATGTGGAGAGATGGTCTAGGCAGCTGGGCAGAAATGTAGATATCTGAGAAAACAAAGCCATGAAAGGGGAACTGAAGCAGAGCAGCTATGAGGGGGACCTAAGTGAGGAATACTCCAGTCTTCAGAGAGCTGTGAAGAGATTCAGAGGTTTTTAGGCAGGTTTTAGGCAGGAAGGAACCAGACACAGTGGCTGCTAGTCAGAGAGTGACATGGTTTCTGGGGCCCTCAGTTTCTACACCTGATCAGTAGCAGTGCTGAGCTGGGCCAGGGGAGGGGACAGTACTCAAGAAGCTGGAGGTGACCTGTGGTGGCATGGCTTTAGCTGTCATGTTTGATGACTGTGGGCATACTTGAAGGCTGGAAATTTCAGCTCCCGTAAGAGGCTTTTTATTTTATTTTATTTATTAGTTTTGGGGTCATATCTGGCAGTGCTCAGGGTTTACTCTTGACTTTGAGCTCAGGAATCACTCCTAGCAGGCTCAGGGGACCACCATAAAGGATGCCGAAGATCAAATTCATTTTGGCCACATGCAAGGCAAGTGCCCTCCCTGCTGTGCTATCGCTCCAGCCCCAACCCTTTAAGAGGTCTTTGGGGTACAGAGATTTGCTTTTATCTAGCACTGAGACTACCTGATGGATTATGGGGGGCCTAAGCAGTGTCTGCCCATTAAATATATCTCAAATGAGCTGGTGAGTGATTGTGGTAGGTACCCCAAGAACTGAAGGGCCTATGGAAATAGGGGAATCACTACAGTGCCTTGTTACATAATTATTTTAGTGAATTTAAAGCTTCCTATTTTCCACTTTCTCCTCTGGCCAGAGTGAGGTAGGGGAGAGGGAGGGTCCAACCTGACAGGACTTTACAGTACTTGGCTGTAGGGGCTAATGTATATTTCACATTCATGTTTCACTTGCAGGGGTCTCAAACTCAATTTACCTGGGGGCCGCAGGAGGCAAAGTCAGGGTGATCCTTGAGTGCAAAGTCAGTAGTAAGCCTTGAACATTGGGGGGGGGGTGTGACCCAAACAACTAAAACAAAACAAAAAAAGATTCCTCTAGGGCAGGGCCACAAAATGTTGTGTGGAGGGCCACAAACGGCCCCTGGGCCATGAGTTTGAGACCCCTGATTAGAGAAACTCACATTCTTTGTTTTTTTGTTTTTTTATGGTTTTTTGGGTCATACCTGGCAGTGCTCAGGGGTTATTCCTGGCTCCAGGCTCAGAAATTGCTCCTGGTAGGCACAGAGGACCATGTGGGGTGCCGGGATTCGAACCGATGACCTCCTACATGAAAGACAAACACCTTACCTCCATGCTATCTTTCCGGCCCCAGAAACTCACATTCTTGGAAGCTTCTCTCCAGAAGCTTCTATGCTGAGACAAGACTTAAATGTTTAATAGGAGCCACAAAACTCCTAGTTCATAGGGCTCTGGGTTCTATTTTTCCCCCTCTGTCTTTGAGATTCCTCAAGGCAGTAATATGGGGGTGCCACTGAGCCCCAAGAGGGACGGTTCCTCTTCCTCTGCCAGGGTTCTGTTTTAGCTTCCCCACCAGGCTTGCCCACTGCCAATGTAATGCAGTCTCAGAGCAAGAAGGAAACAACCCTGTATGAGACTAGAAATAGATACCCCCCCCCTTTTGGTTTTGAGCCATTCCCAGCAGTGCTCAGAAGTTATCTTGTCTCTGTGCTCAGGGATCATACCTGGTGGGAATCAGGGGACCCTATGTGATGCCGAGGATAGAAGGCAGGTTGGCTGCATGCAAAGCAAGCACCCTCCTGCTGTACTATGGCTCCAGCCCTGAGCTCAATTTCTGGCTGGTCCAGTGGCCCCTCCCTGCATGCGCTCTCCTGCCCCAGCAGGTCACCGAGACCAGGACCGGACCACTGGGCTGCAGCAACTATGATAATCTGGATTCCGTCAGTTCTGTCCTGGTACAGAGCCCCGAGAACAAGGTGCAGTTACTAGGTAAGCGGTTATGCGGGAGCTCCCCCTCTGCATGGAAACTGCTCACCAAGGTAGGGGTCATGGTACCTGCCCAAGTGGGCTGGGAAGCAAGGTTCTACCCTTCAACGAGAAGGTTCAAACTCACATGCAGCTGAGCAGGACTCAGGGCTCACCCTGTGTGTGGAGCGACCATACCTGGCAGTGCTCAGGATTTACTCCTGGCAGGTTCAAGGAACGCTATGGGGATGCTGGAGATTGAATCTGGGTCAGTTGAGTGCAAGGCAAGCGCTCTCCCTGCTGTGCTATCGTTTCAGTCTTGTAATTCCAAACGTCACTACTCAGTGCTCAGGGATTACTCCTGGCTCTATACTCAGGGCTCAGTCCTGGTGGGCTCAGGGAACTCTGTGGGATGCCACGGATTGAACCTGGGTCAGCTGCGTGCACTGTACTATCTCTCCAGCTTTGTAATTCTAACTTCTTCACTACTCGGTGGTACTCAGGGCTCACTCCTGTTGGTGCTCAGAGGACCCTATGGGGATGCTGGAGCTTGAACCTGAGTCAGCTGTATGCAAGGCAAGTGCCCTCCCCGCTGTTGGACTCCACAGGCTCAGTAGGACAATTGGACCCACAGGCTCATTCTAGTTGACAACGGTTTTCTCTGTTGGAAGAGCACAGAACCGCTGCCTTTTTCCACCTTCCTCTGACTCAAAAGCGCCCCCAAGGTTAGGAAGCAGCTGGCCTACACAGACAAGTTATGGGGTCTCCTTTTCTCATGTTCTCTTAAGAACTATCCCAATGGCAGAGTCATGGGCTGCTCTGAAAAGGGTCACCACCACTTCGGATCAATAGTCTTGTGTGATGTGAGGGAACAGTCCTGGAGAGGGGAGAGACTCAGCTCTGCTTTTACCCTCACCCCTCAAATTCTGCAAGTGGTGCCAAACCAAGATCTTAAGGCAGAACATGGGGTGAAGGCAAAGACCATGATTTTCTCACTGAACTGAGCTTCATTCAAGACATTTTTGCCTGCGTATTAGAAAATTAATGCCCCACCCAGTTCTGGATCTCTCCTGCCAGATGTGAATTCCACACTGCCCCACAAACTTTAGGAATCAAGCACCTCCTTTTCTTTAGTGCCCCCAAGTGCAATTGGAGGGCCAGGCTTATGCCAGGGACTCAGGATGAGCGAGCAAGCCAGTGGAGTGGTGGAGGTGAGCGTGCTTGGCGTTTCATCTGGAATCGTTTATGCCATTTGGTTTTATGACCCATCACTCAGGCAGCCGCTCCTCGGGGCACTGATTTTACGACAGCTGGAAATGTTAGGGCGAGAGGGAGGGGAGAGGAAAAGCCTTGAGAGAGGGGGGATTGGGGCTGGAGGAGGAAGGAGGGTTTCAGAGCAGTTCCGACTGGCAGGTGGTGATGGTTTTGAAAATAAGCAGGTATCAGTTTCTTCTGTCGTAGCTGGAAACTCCCACGATGCTTGTGTGTGGGGTGAGAGGAGCTTGCAAAGCCACTCCAGCTGGACCTCAGAGGGATCCTCCACATGTGGGGCAGATTCCAGATCATCAAGAGAGCCTTGTGCACCCTTTCTAACCAAATGACACCCCAGAGTAAGAGGGACTGTCCCCACTGTGAGGCACCTTCCCAGTGCAGGGATGGCCTGCCCCCCTTCTTCTGGGGAGAGGGAAGTATAGTCAGAACTAGAAATCAGGCCCTGAAATCTTGGCCCTCTTTTCTGTGATCTCTTGGTTCTTTTGATTTTGGTTTGATTTTGGGACCACTTCCAGCACTGATCAAGGGTTATTCCTGGCTCTGCACTCAGGAATCACTACTGGCAGTGCTTGGGAGACTCTATGAGATGTCTGGGATTGAACCTAGGTCAGCTGCATGCAGTGTAAATGCCCTAATCACTATGCTATTGCTCTAGCCCCTGTTTTTTGTTTGTTTGTTTGTTTGTTTGTTCGTTTTGGTCACACCTGACAGTATTCAGGGCTTACTCCTGGCACTGACCTCAGGGATCACTCCAAGCAGTGCTAGGGGCCTTAAGGAATGCTGGGGGTTGAACTAGGTTGAGCTGCATATCTCTCCCTGCTGTGCTGTCACTCCAGCCCTCTTTCCTGGGAGCAGAACCACCTATTTCTTTGTGGAGAAATGTGTCTGTTTCTAGAAGGCTGGACAGGTGTGGCACCTCTCCCATACACGCACCTATACCCTACCCCTCTTCTCCAGGCCTACAGGCGCTGCTGCCCACATACCTTCGTGAGCGCTTCGTGGCAGCGGCACTGAGTTACATCACCTGCAGCTCGGTGGGGGAGCTGGTGTGCCGGGACCGGGACTGCTGGTGTCGCTGTGCCGCAGGCTTCCCTGACTGCAACTGTCCTGACGCTGATGTGCGTGCCATGGAGAGCAGCCTGCTGCAGTTGCAGGCCGCCTGGGCCACACATGGCCACCAGTTCGAGCAGTCAGGTGCGCTTCCAGCCAATTCAACCTCCCACTCCGATCCCCCAGGTCTCTTCTGGTGCCACTATCCATGTGCCTAGATCCCATGGTGTCTACACTGCAGCCGGGGCACAGCACAAAAAGCTCATGGTGCCATTCCCGGAAGTTGAATGTCCCTCCAGGCTTAGACTTAGAGGCCCCAACCTCTCAGGGTCATATCCTGGTTCTAGGCCATACCAGCAAACAGCCAGAGATTGAACAGGGAAATCCTTGTGAAAGTCTATGGAGGAGGGGACAGAGATCCTTTAATCATGAAGACAGGGGCAACTTTTAAAGAAGGTAGACTGAGAGAGAAAGTAATCACTTGCACCCCCGAGAAAGGCCCCCAATTTTGCTTACACCCTCATCTTCTTTACCTCTAGACTCAGACATGCCCTGCCCAACCCTGCAGCTTCCTGTCTCCTCCTCTGAAGAGAACCAGAAAGGGGGGTGTGCATGAGCCTAAGCTAGGGTTGGGGGGACACTCAGATATCACAAACAGCAATATTGGGGGTTGGAGAGTAGTTGAACAGTTAGGACATAAGTGAGGCCCATGTTCATTTCTCATGGTTCAAGCAGAACCCTATCCTGGGCCTCTGTATTGAACCCCCTGCCCCATAGGTTAAGAACCATCAACGTACCCTCCACTCCATCCCCAAAGAAAAGATGAAAACAACATCCTGTTAAGTAGAGGGAGCCAGGTCTGTTCCTCTTTTTTTGGGGGGGGCGGGGGAAGGTCACACCTTCCTGTGTGTACTCAGGTGCTATTTCTTTTTTTTTGGGGGGGGCACACCCAGTGACACTCAGGGGTTACTCCTGGCTATGTGCTCAGGAGTCATTCCTGGCTTGGGGGACCATATGGGACGCCGGGGGATCGAACCGCAGTCCATCCTAGGCTAGCGCTGGCAAGGCAGACACCTTACCTCTAGTGCCAGCCCCAAAAGAATTCTTTTTATTTCTTTAATTAATTAATTAATTAATTTATTTATTTATTTATTTTTTGGTTTTTTGGGCCACACCTGTTTGATGCTCAGGGGTTACTTCTGGCTAAGCGCTCAGAAATTGCCCCTGGCTTGGGGAGACCATATGGGACTCCAGGAGATCGAACCTCGGTCCTTCCTTGGCTAGCGCTTGCAAGGCAGACACCTTACCTCTAACGCCACCTCTCTGGCCCTGGTCTGTTCCTCTTTTAAGGGTGTCTCTTGAGCCCCCCAGGGGGTTGGGGTTCCGTGGAAGAAGAGTGGTCATGGGAGGGGTGATCAGAATGACAGAAAGGGGCACATATCCCAAGGTCACAGGTATAGACACACCCCCAAGAATCCCTGGGATCTGAAATTCAGAAATGCACTGGACCAGAAGAAAGTCCAGGAAGAAGCCGGAAGTCATACTTTCTGGGGTTCTGACTGTATCCAGAACAGAACATGGGGTGGGGAGATGGCTGGGTCTGGGAGTTGTCCCCTGCCTCCCCACATGCTCAGCGCCATGTCCTGCCCCTTAGAGGAGTTCCAGGCCCTGCTGAAACGGCTCCCGAATGACAGGTTCCTGAATTCCACGACCATCTCCCACTTCTGGGCTGGTGACTCCAACCTCCAACATCGCTACCAGCAGCTGGGGGCCAGCCTGAAGGCACTGTTTGCCAAGACCCACCGAATCATCCGCCGCCTCTTCAACCTCTGTAAGCGGTGCCACCGGCAGCCTCGCTTCCGCCTGCCCAAGGAGAGGTGAGCCCAGATTGCTCAGATTGCTCCCCCAGATTGCTCCTGTTCTTTCCAGAAAAAGCCAAGCAAAGTTGCATTTGGGCATAATTGTTCCAGAGATGGGGCTAGAGCCATAATATGGAGATTACTGGCTTTGCATGCAACTGACCAGGGTTGATCCGAGGCATCCCATAGGGTTCCCTAAGGCCTGATTGGAGTGATTCCTGAGTGCAGAGCCAGGAGTAATTCCTGAGTACCACCAGGTACCATGCCAGGTGTGGAGCTTCCAAAATAATTGTTCCAGAGTTGGACTCTGAGCACAGGAATGTAGCATTTCTCAACAAGGGGTAGGGGGGAGTGGGAGGGCATAAGTGAAAATTGCATCATTGGGGGCAGACAGGGAGGATACCTTTCTATTTTAAAGAAATAAAATATCTTCTTTAGAAAATATCTCCTCTATCTTCTAGGAAGGAGGAAGAGAGATAGGGAGATCGAAAGGAGGGAAGACTGTGCAGGGGTTAAGGCATTTATCTTGTGTGCTGCCAACCCAGGTTTGCACCCTGACACTAGTTATGGTCCCAGAGCACAGAATGGAGCCAGCAGGAATGAGCACTGCTGAATGGAATTTCAGCTCAGAACCCAGTCCTGGCTGATAAACCCTCAGATGTTTCTAACAAGAACAGCTCCAAGACCTGGTGAGGGCAAATGCCTGGATTCTGGCACCCTCTCCTCACTGATTCCACATTTTCTACCCTCATCCCACATCTTCAACAGAGGGTACAGGTTCAGGGGAGAGAACTGAACATATAAACAGAAACCACAAACTAGACTCCCAGGGTCAGTAGCTTAAATGCTGGCACAGGGAACATTCACCAAGAGCAGAAGCAAAGGCCATCGAAGATAAGCCAGATCGGAGAAGGGACCCCAGGTTTGGGGGATGGAAGTGGGGGTGATGTTGGAGCCTCTGAGAAGGTAAGAGGATTCACCAATGGGGATTTGGAAAGGCCTCTCTCTCGCTTCTGAGAGAATGGGAATGGAGAACACAGAGTTTTGCTCTCATAGAAACCGAGAGAAACAGTCTTGGTACAAGCATGAAAGACTCCCAGCCACTTAGGTGCCCCCAGGGTGAACATTGTCTGAAGTAGCTCTTAGATCAACTCATTTGAGGCCACCTTCTTGGTGATAGGAGAATAGTAAAGAATTCGGGGGCCCTGCTGCAATCAATTGGGTCAAGTTGGGCAAGCTCAACCAGGATCAAGATTTGACATATAAGGGGCATGGAGGGGCTGGAATGGTGGCGCAGCAGTAAGGGCATTTGCCTTGCACACGGCTGACCTAGGATGGACCACGGTTCTATCCCCTAGCATCCCATATGGTCCCCCAAGCCAGGAGCAATTCCTGAACACATACATAGCCAGGAGTAACCCTTGAGCATCACCGATTGTGGCCCAAAACCCTCCCAAAAAGGGGAGGCCTGGAACATACAAATAAGGTAAGAGTGGGTGTGTGGGAGAGGTTGAGTCTAGCTACTTCCATAGGGACCTGACTATTTTCAGTAGAGATCTGAGGCCTGGCTACTTCCTTTTGGAATCTGAGGCCTGGCTACTTTGGGTAGAGATCTGAGGTCAGCTACTTCTGGTAAGTATTTGATGCCGGTCTTCTTCTGGTGTGTGTCCTCCCGACTACCCACTGCCCACAGGTCATGCCTTTGATTCTCACTACACTGTCATTCACCTCCCAGGTCCCTGTCTTACTGGTGGAACCGAATCCAGTCCCTCCTGTACTGCAGCGAGACCCCACTGCCAGGCACCTTCCTGGAGCAGAGCCGCAGCTGCAGCTGTCCATCGGACCAGGCCTCCTGCCAGGGGTCCATCCCCTGCGCGTGGGGCGATGGCTCGGCCTGTGCTCACTGTGCCGCTGACAACAGCTCACGCTGTGGTGGCTGCAATCCGGGCTACGTGCTGGCACAGGGCACATGCCGGCCTGAGGTGGCTGAACCACCTGAGCATTTCCTGGGGCTGGAGACGGACCTGCAAGACCTGGAGCTCAAGTATCTACTGCAGAAGCGCGATAGCCGCATCGAGGTGCACTCGATCTTCATCAGCAACGATCTGCGCCTGGGTAGCTGGTTCGACCCCTCATGGCGCAAACGCATGTTGCTGACGCTCAAGAGCAACAAGTACAAGCCGGGACTGGTGCATGTGATGCTGGCCCTGTCGCTGCAGATCTGCCTGACCAAGAACAGCACCCTGGAGCCGGCCATGGCCATCTACGTCAACCCCTTTGGGGGCAGCCACTCAGAGAGCTGGTTCATGCCTGTCAACGAGGGCGGCTTCCCCGACTGGGAGAGGACGAATGTGGATGCTGCGGCCCAGTGCCAAAACTGGACTCTCACGCTGGGCAACCGCTGGAAAACCTTCTTCGAGACGGTGCACGTATACTTGCGCAGCCGCATCAAGTCTCTGGATGACAGCGCCAACGAGACCATTTACTACGAGCCCCTGGAGGTGGGCGACCCATCTAAGAACCTAGGTTACATGCGCATCAATACCATGCAGGTCTTTGGCTACAGCCTGCCCTTTGACCCAGAAGCCATTCGGGACTTGATCCTGCAGCTCGACTACCCCTACACGCAGGGCTCGCAGGACTCAGCCCTCCTGCAACTCGTGGAACTGCGGGACCGGGTTAACCAGCTCTCACCACCCGGCAAGGTGCGGCTCGACTTGTTTTCGTGCCTGTTGAGGCACCGCCTCAAATTGGCCAACAACGAGGTGGGCCGCATCCAGGCCTCCCTGCGGGCCTTCAACTCCAGGCTGCCCAACCCCATAGAATATGAGACAGGCAAACTGTGCAGCTAAAAAAGGCCTGGGGTGCACCCCCACCCCTTAGGACTGGGCAAGGAGCGGTGCGCAGTAGGTGGAGCTGGCAGAACCTTTTTTGGGGGGTGGGTTGTGCAAATGCAGATGTATTAGCAATGCTGCAAAAACAAAAAGTCCTGCCAAACCACCTTGGGCACACTTGTATCATTCCAGAAAGCAAAGTGGGTGCCCCCCTGTCCCCCACATACCCACACAGGGCCCCCAGAGAAGCCACTTTTATATTCTTTTTAACCAAATTTCTTAAGAAAATAAACACTTTGGTTCTCACTTGGTGCCCCCAAATACCCTCCAAATGAGGGTGTCCCCATCATTTAGTAGAGCACGTGGAGAGGCCTTGCTCCTTTCTCCCTCCAGCCTCATTCCTTTTTTCTAGGGCCCTTCTAGTCTCAGGGGGCCTGGCTTCCTCCTAAGCTGGACAGACTACTACCCCTTTGCACAGCAAACCTCCCTACCCCACCCCAGCCCCCTTCCTTCTGGTCATGGAAAACGCTCTTTCTAAAAAAATCAAAAACAAAAACAAAACAAACCCAGCTATTTATTTTGTGATTGTTTTCCTTGTCGATTCTGTTCCTGCCCCATGGACATGAGTAAAAAGCTGGCTGGTTTAATATATATATATTTTTTAAAAGGCCTTTTTTTCAAATGGGAGGTTAGTCAGTGAGAAAAGAAAATTGTGACAGAGGTTGCCTGGAATGTTTGTTGTTGGTTTGAGGGCTATATCTGGTGGTGTTAGGGGATCTCCTGTGGGGTATGGGATCTGGATTAGTCCAGGTGTATGGGTACAGGGATGTTTTCCCAAACTCTGGTCTCAGATCAGCCTGGTGTTTCCTGCAAACTATGTCCTATTTAGGTAGACATCCACTACAGGGTCCCAAACTTACCTGGCCAACTGCCCCTTTTCAGAAAAATATAATCACTCACCACTCCCTGGAAATCTGCCACCTTTTAGAGAAAAATAAAAAGCACCTCTCACACCCCTTGGATTATACCAGCACCCCCTATCAGGGATGGTAGCCCCTATATCAGGGTCTTTATGCCATTTGGAGTTAGTATTTAGGTACAGTATGAGATGGTTCAATTTCATTGTTTGTGGCTGTCCAGAACCTAATGCTGAAAATATTGGTCCTCCCCCCACACGCCTCAATCCTGGAATCTCCTTGGCACACATGTCATAACTGGATTAACCAGGCCCGGAGAGATAGCACAGCGGTATTTGCCTTGCAAGCAGCCGATCCAGGACCAAAGGTGGTTGGTTCGAATCCCGGTGTCCCATATGGTCCCCTGTGCCTGCCAGGAGCTATTTCTGAGCAGACAGCCAGGAGTAACCCCTGAGCACCGCCGGGTGTGACCCAAAAACTAAAAAAAAAAAAACAAAAAAAAAAAACAAACTGGATTAACCATAAATCTTTGGCTCAGTTTTGACTCTTAAATTTTGAGGTTGTTTCATACATGTGTCTTGATATCATTACCACATAGTATTTATTGCTGTAGTTTTGGGAGTGGGGGAATTCTGAAATCAGGAAGCACAGAGGTCATTTTGGTCAACATGACAGGTTTTTACTGGCATTGTTATGTGAATTGGAGATTTAGCACGTGTGTCTCCAACCCCCCCCCCAAAAGCAAACCCCCCAAAGCCACAGGCATTTGACAGGGCATTTGTCCAATCTATAGATCAATTGGAGCACTGCCATCTTTGCAATATTAAGTCTTCTGACCCATAATTGTGGAATCGTTCCCCATTTAAGTTTTAATTTCTTTCAATGATATTTTATAATATTTGCTCTTAAAAGGCTCATACTTCATTGACTCCATTTTTTTTCTCCCTGAGTGTTTTACTTGAGAAAGGCTATTATAAAGGAAATTGTGGCCTTAATTTCAGTTTTGGACTGTTCACGGTGGAGAGAACCGTAATTAATTCTTGTATAGCTTGTATCTTGTCATCATGCGTAGTTTGCCTCTGACACAGGGCTGATACCCAAGGTCTGCAAAGCACTTGCAAAACTCAACAGCAATCAGGGAACCCCACCAAAAAAAAAATGGGGATGGGGAGGGTAGCTCAAAACAAAACCAGGCAGATGATCATGGGTATGCAGAGACGAATTTATCATTATCGAAATGTCCCAGAAGACAGGGATTTGTCCAGAACCTCAGGGAGCTACACTGTAATCCTTTTGTTAGGGTAGTCTTAGCTCCTCCCACAATGGCCTCTAAGGCAGTAAGAACTTCCAGGTCAAAGATCAAAGAACCATAACCTGGATTTTATGCTGAGATTATTCTGGCTGGGAACTACTACATGCTCATAGCCTCTATGTGAGCAGCATAGGGAACGGAGCACAAAAGTGCTGTTACTTCACAAGTAGCCAGAAAGGGACTGTGATCCCCCTGGAGCCTCCCCCCCCCCCCAATGAGAGTTTTTGGTTTTCCCCAGGGTCTGGTTCTCTTTGGCAATATAGGGGACACCTGGAAGGTGCAGCCAGCTTCTCTGCAGAGCACTATCTATACTTGGGAAATGGAATGGTTCCCCACTGCCTGATCTGGGAGTGGGCAGCTGTTTCCCAGACTGATGATGGGGTAGGGGAATGGAGTTTGTGGGAATTGGAACAAGCTAGCTCAGCATCTGCCCCCCACCCCTGCCAACCTTGACTAGCTCAGACCATGTAGGCCCCATCCAGGAAGGTCAGTACTGCACCCTGATTTCTCCAGCACAGGAGTGGGGGTCACTTAGTCATCTGTCTCATCCATTACACTCTTGAGAATGACTGGTTTCAGAGCTGTTTTTTTTTTAAATTAATATATTTATTCAAGCACCTTGATTACAAACATGATTGTAGTTGGGTTTCAGTCATAAAAAGAACATACCCCTTCACCAGTGCAACATTCCCATCACCAATGTCCCCAATCTCCCTCCTCTCCCACCCCCAACCTGTATTTGAAACAGGCATTCTACTTCTCTCACTCATTAACATTGTCACCATAGTTGTCAGTGTAGTTATTTCTTTAACTGCAGTCACCACTCTTTGTAGATAGCTTTATATCATGAGTCGGTCCTTCCAGCCCTCATCTCAGAGCTGATTCTTGACCCTGTGTGATCCCGAGAGGTCCCAGAGTCATGACTGGGAATGAAGATACCTCCCCTGCTCCCCAAGTTTGTTCATCACCACTAGAGGGCTATGAAGAGTAGGGTATGGCGAGGAGAATGGTAAGCCCATTAATCTGGTTAATGTTGATCACATGTTGCCACTGTTCTAATGTGTAGATTTGACTAAATCAAGGTGAACAAATTATCCACCGTTATCCACCGTACGTCCTCCAGCTCCCTGGAGGCACCTGCTAGAACGTTCCAAGTTCAGACATGAGAGCTGCACTGTTGGGACTCACCAGGCTTTTCTTGCCAGCCAGTAGGGGTGCAGGCCCAGGTTGATGACCTTGGCACTTTAGATCAAAGGGGTGACTTGTTCTGAGTAACCTCACCTCTAACTGAGCCACTCAGGGAAGCCACTTCAGAGAAGCTGAAAAATGTATGAATCAGCTAAAAGAGAAGTGTGTGTGTGTGTGCGCCCTTGAAGGAAGAACTATGGTTTCCACTCAATGACTGGAGTCTAGACCTTATTCAGGGACAGAGGACCAGACCTTCTTGGCAAGCAAGCCTGCAGAAGGTAGGGGGGCTGAATTTCCTGGAGTTGGGCAGGGGGTCTGGTGGAGGGAGATGCCAGTCCAGATTCTGCCATCACCTCTCTCATGCCTGGCATAGCACTGAGCTCTGTGACTAACTACTTCTTGGAGTGATGATAGCTGGAGGCATTGAGCTAGCGCAGAGGGAGCATCCCCTGATGCAAACACTCTCAGCTAACCCTCACTCTCTGTCCACCATGGTGTCTGCTTCTTTGCAGCCCTGAACTGGCTTAGCATCGCAAACACCCAAATCTAGACTGCCAGTGAGAACAAAGTACCAAAGGAATTGAGTGTTTCAATGCCAGTGTAGAGAGGATGGCAGCGGAGATAAAGAAGGTGAATGGAATAGATCCCTTTGGGAGGATCACCCTCTTCCTTCTGCCCATTGCTCCCCACCATTGTCACTGGCCCTGAATGTGACCATCTGATGGGAGAGACCAAGTCCCATGCAGTTGGGATGGCATCATATGGAGCGAGTACTACTTGAACAGCTTGGGATGGTAACTCGATTTTCCCTGCAATCACTTCTTAATATCATCATTACTTTCATTGGACTGTGTGGTCATATTTATGAAATGCAAGTTGCTAACCAGATGCTTTGAGGGATGGACTGCAGCAACACACCACACAATGTGGGTCTCCAGGACTGACCCCCAGGAATTCCAGGCCAGCAGGCATCCAGCTGCCTCTGCCCATGAAATCTCCAAGGTGGGAGAGTCTCAAGAAGTGAGGAAGTAGTTTCTGAGCAGTTGGGATCAGTTCAAAGAATGGAGTTCCATTGTGGTGCTAGAGTACACCGTCCCTTCACTCAATCCACATTTCTTCAAGTGACTGCTAAGTGCCACACCCAGGGCCGGGACTTGCAGGTTAAATTGCATAAGTGCTGAGCAGTTTTCCCACCTGTGAGACCCTCAGTCAAATGTAGAAGGAGAGGGACCGGAATGATAGTATAGCAGAGAGGGCGTTTTCCTTGCATGCAAATGACCCAGGTTCCATCTTCAGCATCCCATATGATCCCTTGAGCCTGCTATGAGTAGTTTCTGAGTGCAGAGCCAAGAGTAATCCCTGAGTGCTGCTGGTGTGGCCCAAAAACAAAAGCAAAAAATGTAGAATGAGGAGAAAAGGCAGGGAGCTCCCGAACACCAGTGCTGTTTGGATTCCAAAATAAGTGGGGGTGCTAATGGAAATGATTTAGTGATGACAATGTCCAGTGGATGATCTCAGCAAAAGTCAACAGTCAGAACTGATCCTTGGAAATTTGGAATTGATAATGGGGAAGGGCAGGGGTGTGGGGAGAGAGGTATGTGCACCCTTTGTGCACATATGTGTCCCTTTGCATTGCATCAGAAAATAATCAACAGTTTCTACATGAAATTGGAAATCAAGGGTTATCAGTGAGCTATTTCTTTCATTTTGACTTTGAGGCCACAGTCAGCAGTTACTTCTGGCTCTGCACTCAGGGATCACTTCTGGAAGGCTTGGGAAACCATATGGGATGCCAGGGATTGAACCCAGGTCAAGCCGTGTGCAAGACAAACACCCTCCCTGCTGTGCTATCACTCTGGCCCCCAAGCACATCATTTCTTTTGCTTTGTTTTTTGGGCCACACTCCGGTTCTCAGGGGTTATTCCTGGTTCAGTGCTCAGGAATTACTCCTGACTGATTTGGGCGGGCTATATAAGACACCAGATATTGAACCCAAATTAGCCTCATGCAAGACAAAGGCCCTCCCTGCTGTACTACCTCTCCAGCCTCAAGAGCATGCCATTTAATATTACTGAGCTCACCACCCAAGGAATGATGAAGTCATTGGAAGGAAAGACCTCTCTGAGCTCAGGATTTGGGGGCTAGGGTAGGTCAAAGGTCTGATCATAAAGTCTCAGAGAACCAATTTAACTCGCACATCTTGTCCAAATTCAGATGTTCCAAGGGAAAAAGGGGGGGGGGCAGGGGAAATAGCAAGGGAAAGAATTATTATCATTGTACCAAAGGCAATTTCCAGTGGTAGCAAAGAATCATTCTGATGGTGTTGCCTCGGCTTCTCTCAAATTAGGGAGCTGTGTCCAGTCCAGTTCACAGAGACATGTACCCAGCACATCCAGGCTGCAATTCAACCCACATTCAATTCTCATCCCCACCGTTTCCCTGGCCATGAAACCCACTGCTAATTGGTCCTGGGGGAGGGAAGCAAAAAGGTTTAGAGTGAATGTAATTTCACCACGGGTGAATCCGACCGAGTCTGGCTCATTCCCCAAGGATAAAGAGCTCTTTCCTCTCTCTCTCTGGGATCTTTTCCTCCTCTTCTGTGGGGGCAATTTCCCCAGCAACATACATGTTGAGAGAAGGAGGAAAGAGGGGAGAGATGAAATCGCTGACCACAAGGATCAACAGGAACTCTTGGCTTTTCCAAGCCGGACAGCATTTCTCCTTCAAGCCCAGGGAGTGTTTTGTATTTAAGATCTGACATCGGAGGCTGGAGCCATAGCAGAGTGGGGGAGGGTGATTGCCTTGCACACTGCCAACCTGGGTTCGACCCCTGGCATCCTCTAGGGTATGCTAGTACTGCCAGAAATGACCCCTAAGCATAGAGCCAGTGACCCAAACAATCAAAATTGAAAAAAAAAATCAAATATCTGGCATCTAGATCTATACATGTTTTGAGATTTTTAAAGTCACGAGTGCACTACATTTATAACAGGAATAATCCTCAGCCATTGGCAAGGCAGGTGTGTTTACTGAATGTTCTGCCAGAGTTCCTAGAAGATGCAATGCATTTTTGTTTTTTGTTTTGTCTTTTTTTTGGGGGGGGAGGGAATCATCCAATACTGCCCTGGGGACTTGCAGTACCAGGGATCAAACCAGGATAACATTGGGTGTAAGGCAAGTAATACTGGACAATCTTGCGATCCCTCAAGTGCTTTCTTACAGGACTCATGACTCTTACAGGATTGCCTGCATTTTGGAAGGACTTAATGAGGTCAATAGGTTTTCTTGCTACAAAAAGGAGCAAAGATGGAGCAAACTGGGGAGGTTTCTTTTCATGCGACTCATTTTATGTTTGGGCCACACCCGCAGTGCTCAGGGTTGCTCCTGGCTCTGTGCTCAGGAATCACTCCTGGAAGGCTCAGGTGACCCTATGGGATGCCGAGGATCAAACCCAGGTTGGCTGCATGCAAAGCAGTACTTATCGCTCCAGCTTTCTCATGTGATTTTAAGTTGGGTCTAACTATAATTTTTTTGTTGTTTTTGGATCACATCCTGCAGCACTCAGGGGTTACTCCTGGCTCTGCACTCAGAAATCGCTCCTGGCAGACATAGGGGACGACATGAAATGCCAGGATTTGAACCACCATTTGTCCTGGATCAGCTGCGAGTAAGGCAAACGCCCTACTGCTGTGCTATCTCTCCAGCCCCTAACTATAATTTCTCCCGTAGTTCAGAGTCACTGAGAGACTTTTCCCAGTTTATGGAGCTTTTGTACTCAGCATGACTCACTGTCTTAAAAGTCTCCTGCCTATGAATCAGTGCTATATATACACACGCGCAAGGCTATGTGAATAAACATATCAATATATAGGAAACTATTTAAGACAGAGCAGTAATGGCCTTTGAAAACAGAATTCTACATAGTCAAGCCAAGGGTATCCACAATTAGAATCAGCTTCATTTGGGGGATATTTTCTTGCATCTTTTCTTCCTATAAGGAAGGGACCAGGGGCAGATTCTCTTCCCAGCAGGCTTTTTGCCTAGAATCTTTTTGACCCTCGGAGGTGAGAGCAAGTGTGAACTATTCTGACTTAATACACAAGCAGACTTATAAAGAAAGAGTCGCCATTGATGCCAAAGGGAAATTCACTTAAGGGAACCATCAACTAATATGTTCATATTTGGGGAAAAAAAAGGAGGGGGCAAAACACTCAAGTTATTTCCCTATTTTACTGTAATTTTTGGTTCTTTACCCCAACATCTTGTGAACACAACAGTTTTGTTGTGCTTATATTATGCAGGAAATATTGATATAGCCTTATAGTGATAATTACCCTATGTCCATATTCATGCATAATCTGTTATTACATATAAGCTAAAGAAAAATTAGAAAATAATTTCATAATGAAGCATCTAGGTCCATTAACATGTGAGTTTGACTGAACAAAAATATTTCATCTTGGGGCCATAGTGACAGTAGACAGGGCACTTACTTGTCTTGCATGCAGCTGATCAAGGTTTGCTCCTTGGGGTCCCATAGCGTCCCCTGACCCCCACCAGGAGTGATCCCTAAGCATCAAATGAGGAGTGAGTCCTGAGCAAATGCCAGGTATGACCCCAAACAAAAACAAAGCAAAAAAGTACGCTTCGTCTCCTACTAAGATTCATTGACCTCTTAGTTGTGAATGTTGAAAAATGTGCTACAGTAAGAGATACCAGATTATGGGAAACAAAGCTTGGAAGAAAAATACAGATGACATACTAATGTGAAAGCCACTGTAAGGGGTAATTTGAATACCAGTTGCGCCAACCAAGTATTGAAGAACTCAAGGGGGAAATGATGAGATTGTAGAGATAATTGAAAGGGTCAGAGCACCTGCCCAGAATGCCCAAGGGTCTGGGATTCAATCCCCAGTACCACATGATCCCCTGGGAGGAGAGGACAGAGAATCTGAGGAGGAAGCAATCAAGTGAGGTAAAGGATCAATGGAATTCAAGCCACAGACTTAAATGCTCGGTGACTGCCATTAGCTATCTAGACCCAGGGGTCTGTGCTTCCAGGAAGATCCTGAGTTAGTACACTTTAAGTGCCACCTCTGCATGCTGTATCTGAACTCCAGCTAAGGAGAGCTCCAAACTTCAGGCAGCCTGGAGCACTCTTGAAGCATCCTTCATTCTAACACAATCTTGTGAAAAAATAAGCCTTTTTGGAGGAAACCCCCCCAAAGAGAGAAGGGGGGCTGTTACCCCTTGATTGTTGGTAGAAGGGCAAATTTAGGACACTGAAGGGCAGAGATACTGACTGCCTCCTGGAGGTGCCAAAGCCTCACCCCCAGACAAGATGACCAGGTCAGTAGTAGACAATACGAAGGACAGTAAATTTCTGGACCCCTGAGTGCTGAGTATATACACTGAGCATCTTTGTGGGAGCTACCAAGGTCTCCAAATGATGTGCCTGTTGAGAAGAGTAGTGCCAGCCAGGATTCGGAGTTCCTAACAAAGGAAGCAGGTAATTTTAATCAAGGGGTAAGATGAGAATTGAATTACAGTGATTGGTGAGACACATTCCCTAAGAGTTTCTTTCTGATTAGGCTCATCACCAATAGATTAAAAGTTGATCACATCAAGTTTGATCTAAATGTGGCAATAAAATATGTTTATTTTTCATCCAAGAAAAACTTGATGGGAACTGGTACAAGAATCCAATCTCCTTGAATGATTGAAGGGCTCTTTGAAGAAACTGGAAACTAGATATTGTTTGCAGGGTCGGGGAGCTTCCAAGCAGTGCTATGGGGTCTGGGAGCCCTCCTGGTGAGATTTGGTCCAATCAGGTCAAAGGGTTCAATGTGGGGATTCAAGAATGCAGGCTCTACACTACCAGGAACACCTAGATCACTCCAGAAGATGTTGGGCTACCAGGCATTGAGGGTGGCTTGTGATGCCAAAAATCAGTTCAGAGTCCCCAACCTCTACACACTAGATCTTGCCAGCCCCCAGAAAACTTATTTTTAAACCAGTAGACTTATGTCACATGCCCTCACCTAGTGGCTGAAATTGTCAAGCCAAGTGGAAAGAAATACACTTTGGGGGCCCGGAGAGCTAGCACAGCGGCGTTTGCCTTGCAAGCAGCCGATCCAGGACCAAAGGTGGTTGGTTCGAATCCCGGTGTCCCATATGGTCCCCCGTGCCTGCCAGGAGCTATTTCTGAGCAGACAGCCAGGAGTAACTCCTGAGCACCGCCGTGTGTGACCCAAAAACAAACAAACAAACAAAACAAAACAAAAAAAAAAAAAAGAAATACACTTTGGAAGTATTTAGCCTAGATGATGGGGGAAAGTCCCTTTAAGAAGAAACAGGAGGGCTGGAGTGATAGTACAGCAGGGAGAGTGTAGGACAACCTGAGTTCAATCTCTGGCATTCTATTTGGTCCCCCAAGCTTCGAGGGAAGGAGGGAGGGAGGGAGGGAGGGAGGGAGGGAGGGAAGAAGGAAGGAAGGAAGGAAGGAAGGAAGGAAGGAAGGAAGGAAGGAAGGAAGGAAGGAAGGAAGGAAGGAAGGAAGGAAGGAAGGAAGGAAGGGAGGAAGGGAGGAAGGGAGGAAGGGAGGAAGGAAGGTGGGAGGGAGGAAAGGAGGGAGGGAAGGAAGGAAGAATGGAGGGAGGGAGGGAGGGAAGGTAGGAAGGGGGAAGGAAGGTAGGAAGGAGGAAAGAAAAGAAGGGAGAAAGGAGGGAAGGAAGGAAAGGAGGGAGGAGGCATGTACTGCCATATGGCTAATGCTAGTTCACCCAGCACTGCTGGACAAAGTCCCAAATCTTTCCCTGATAAAAAGAAAGTGGGGAGGGGGGGGGGCTCGTCATATCCCTGGTCTCCTTTCAAGCTGCAAAACTAATGATTTCCTGTTCCCAGCCATAGTTTCTAGGGGCTAGTTTTTCTCCAGCATGGGCATCTGGGGGCACTCTGCCAGCTTTGGGGAGGGAACAGGGGCTGACATGAGTTATATATTTTTTGGGGTGCACACTCTATACTGCTCAGAGCTCTGCACTCAGGAATCACTCCTAGTGGTGCTCAGAGAACTCTATGGGATGCTCAGGATGGAGCCAGGGTTGTTCACGTGCAAGGCAAATGCCCTCCCCGCTGTCCTCTCCCTCCAGCTCACACTTTCTATTTTTAACACCAACCCACACCCCTTTGTATTGGCTTCTGAGTTGACAGCCCAAGGAGCTAGGAGAGGAGATGAGGTTCAGCTGTTCATTTCCCCTTTATCTGGGACAGGCTCAATAAAGCATCAAGCAGGTGGGAAGGACATGCACTTCTTGCCCCTTTCCCCCCAATGGCATGGGGGAATCTTTCTCCTCCCAATGTTTGCTTTGTCATAGGCACCTCAACACCACCGGGCTCTGGCACTGCCGGTCTGAATATAAGCACAAAAGGCTGATGTCACTGGGAAACTTCTGAGCAATTGTTTGAGTCACTGGTCACTGGAGAGAACTTGGATCATGCATAGAAGCCTAGGCTCTGGGGTGGGAAGGGAACTTACTAGCTCTTTTTGTTTTGTTCTGGGGCCACACCTGGCAGTGCTCAGGATTTACTCCTGCCTCTGCACTCAGGAATCATTCCTTTTGGTGCTCCAGGAATTACGGATGCCAGAGATTGAACATGAGTCAGCCTAGTGCAAGGCAAGTACCACACCTACTGTGCTATCCTGCTGTACTAGCCTATGCCATGAGCACTTCCTGGGGTTTTTTGTTAAATCTTATTGGAGTGGGGTGGGGGGTTCCCAAATGTTGCTTGACTGGCCAGGACCACTTCACCAAAATGGATGTGCTGGAGCCTGAAGATGAGGAAGGATTTGGGATATTCTCCTGATCCACCCTGGTAGGGATCAGGGCATCTCTGGGGTCAGTCCCAGTGATGGTGAGGGAGCAAAGTGGTTGAGGGATGGAACTAGACAGTATGCACTCTACCCCTGTGAGAGCTTCCCAGTACTGGATTGTTCAAGGAGCTTTGGGAAAACTGCTAAATTATGGGGTGCTGGTGCCAGAGGAATGGGAGGGTCCCAGAGAAAAGCTGCCACCACAGGGCACAGACATGCCCCTTCTCCCAGTGATCTCTGGATGCCTAAGAGAAGGGATTTTTGCAAATGTAATTAAAGTCCCAAATCAGTTGATTCTGAATTCATCAACACAGATTATCGTGGATGGGGCTGACTTAATTAGGTGGAAGCCCTTTAGAGAGGGAATGGGCCGTTCCTGAATATGAATGTTCTGAGCAGCAGAGGGGAGATCTATGGGTCTAGTTACAATGGGGGAGGGGGTGTCTGCATCCACCCATTGCTGTGTGTAGTTTGCAGCCTTGCTCACCAATGTGAAACAGCAGGTGGCACTGTGATTGCTCTCCCCACTTTCTTCCTGCCCCCCAGCCCCATCAGGACATGAGAGCCAGTAATTGCAGCTGCCTAAACCTATTCCCTGTAACAAATCAAATGTACACATACACATGAGTATATGCAAACATATATATATATATACTCATGTGAGCAGGATACTCAAACACACACACATGAAGAGAAGGCCTCAGTGCACTTCAACACACACTTCAATACACTTCTGCCTAGGCACAATTATAAACATTCACATGCATGCCTGCGTTGTACACATAGAAGTATGCATACACATCAACACAAGCCTACTCATACAAATATGAATACACAGATAAATGTCCATACACTTATTTACACACATGGAAGAACACGCTTTCTGCTGTGCATGAACATGGCAAATTTAATTGCACATAACCTAGTACTGGGGTTCTTCCATCCATGGGTGGCACCACATGACTGTTCCCTCACTGTGTCCTGGCTCCATCTCATTTCATGCACAGATCTTACCAGACAGAACCTGTGGAACTCAGAACTGGGGGCTTTAAAAGCAACTGCATTTAGGGCCAGAGAGATAGCACTGTGGTAGGGCATTTGCCTTGCAACCCAGGACTGATGGTGGTTCGAATCCCTGAATCCTATATGGTCCCCTGAACCTGCCAGGAGCAATTTCTGAGTGCAGATCCAGGAGTAACCCCTGAGCACTGCCGGGTGTGGCCCCCCCCCAAAAAAGCACCCACATTTGAAGAGACTGCATGTAAAATGGGAGAGAGATGGGAAGAGACAGTGTGGATGACAGTGATTTGCTTGTGGCTCAAATTGCCCCTTTATTTTATTTAATAGTTGAGATGTAAGGGGACTCTTTACAACCTCAGTTTTCTGAAGTCATTTTCCTTTTGGAAGATTCTACCACCTGCTTTGTAGCATTTGTAACACTGAACACACTACCCTCTGCACTATGTCTGGATCCAAGGACCATGTAATCATGATGGTTTGAAGTTTACCAGGTACCTAATACATGCCCGGTAATATACCATACTTTTCTGAGCATGGCAATAAATAGATCATCTCATTGTCTTTCTCCCAATAATTCCATAGCCTTACTGTCATGATCACCAACACCTCTTTCTCAGATACTACAGCAGCTGCAACCAAAATGAAAGCACAGTGACACAAAGCAGCTTTTCTAAAGGCAAGTAACTAACACCCAAACACAGCAAGGATTTTAATTCAGGCAAAGGCCTCCAGAATCTAAACTTAGCCTGGTAATAGCCTTGGTATGGTGACTCCATTTCAGTGATATGCTCTCTAAGAACAAAACCCAACCCCAACAAACACTCAATAGTTCTCAGATTGCCAGCACATCAGTAAAAATGGCCAGTAGGAAATCATGCTCTGTTCTGGTAGTAGATTGATCAGGCCACTCATATTCCTCTCTATGTTTCCTGGAATGAATGTAGAACATTTGAACTAGGAGAGTAAACCAATCAGGAACACCTCAAGAATGAGAAGTCTCTTTAGAAGCCAAGACCCCTGCATCTGTGCCCCTCTGATGTGGCACCCTGGCCACTGTGGGACAGTGACAATTCAAATCCACATTACAGTTTGGAGACGGTGTCTGAACCATCATGTGTCTCTTAGTCAGAGATAATGAAACCCAGGTACTTGGAGGGGAAGGATGCTCTATTTATTTATTTTTGGGTTTTGGGGACCATGCCCAGTGGCACTCAGGGATTACTCCTGGCTTTGTGCTCAGAAAGCACTCCTGGCAGGCTCAGGGGACCATATGGGATGCTGGGAATCAAACCTAGGTCTGTCCTTGGTCAACTGCATGCAAGGCAAACGCCTTGCTGTTTGCTATTTCTCCAGCCTCAGGATGCTCTTTAGAGTACCTTGGTTGGACTATTTCAATGAATGGTCAGGATCCCCTCAACGGAAAACTCCTCATCGAGACGCTAAAAAGATGGAGTTTCACTGGAGGGACTCTGAACACACAGACACACACACACACACACACATACACACACATGCACACATGCACATACACTTAAAGTGATCACAAACTATGGTGCCAGGTGAAAAGTAACAGGGAACAAAATATGTTGAGTTGCTTTAAAATATTGATTCCCTAGGACTAGAGCGATAGCAATAGCAGGGAGGGTGCTTGCCTTGGGTTTGATCTCCGACATTCCACAGGGTACCCTCACCTATGCCAGGAGTGATCCCTGAGTACAGAGCCAGGAGTAAGCCCTGAGCACAGCCAAGAATGACATCGTGCCCCCAAATTATACATAAATATATTTCCAAAGGCATCTGGAAGCTTCTGTTGGTTTTTTATCTCCTAGCTTGAGCAGTGCATAGGGGGAGTCTGGCCTCTGGGGGGTGGGGGTGGGAGAGGGAAAGGGCCCCAAAATCAAAGGAGTGAATGAAGTGACAGCCCCCCCTAATGCTGCCACTAATTTGCTAATTGGCCCTGTCCAGCCCCTGATCTCTGGCTTGGGTCCTCAGAAGCAGTGAGAAAGATGGGTGAAGTTGAATGGCGCTTCCCACATGCCCCGTTATACTCCTCATTAATCATTCCCCCAAATTAATCCAGGAAGACCTTCTCTTCTCCCAGCTCATTTTCACATGGAGTTTTAGGCCTAAAGATACTAATTAAGAACCTCTATGCTCCCAGCCCTGCCGTTCTGGTCCGAAGCAAGGCAAGCCCAGGGCCCAGGTGAATTTTCTCCATCATCACTTGTTAAGGGTCGAGTTTTAACCTGTCCTGCAGGATTGTCTGTGTGACTGACTGATTGATTGATTGATTGATCTGAGGGTTTGGGCCACCAGCTGGAGGAGAGGAAGAAGGAGAGAACGAGGGAGATGGGGGAGGATGAGAGGGAGGAAGACGGGGAGGGAAAAGGAAAGAAGGGGAGAGAGAGGGAGACGGGGAGAGAGAGAGAGAGGGGAAGGGAAAAAGGGGACAAGGAGGGAGAGAGAAAAGGAGAGGAGAAGGGAAAGGGGGAGAGAGAGAGAGAGAGAGAGAGAGAGGGAGGGAGGGAGGGACAGAGAGAAAACTGGGTTAAGATACTTGCCTTGCATGCAGCCTGCCCATTTTGATCTTTAAGTGCTATTCCCTGCCAGTAAAGAAACCAATAAAACCTTTTCTCCTTCACCAACTCTTCCTGCAATGGAACATGCCAGATTTTTGCAGAGGCTAAAGTCACCTTTGTATTTCGCAGAAGTCAGGATAGCAGCAAGCTCCCCAGAATAATAGAAGTAAGATTGGGGTCAGGCAGGAGGAGGTTTGGCAGGCCCACGCCATGCCGGAGGCCTGCTTGGCCAGGCCTAGGGGGGGTGCGGGATTTGGGTAACCCCAGCACCCCTCTGCCGCCTTGCTCCAGATCTCCAGGGCTTCCCCGGGCCACACCCCTGGGCAAGCCGGTGAGTTGGGTCCCTTGGTGGAGTTTGAAGGACCCTAGGCCTTCCCCCACTATCCATGCGGCTCCTTAGGGAGGGTCTGGGTGGGGCTCTGAACTTCTGTTCTCCCAGCTTCTTGAAGGATCTCTCCTTCCTGGGAGCCGGGAGTCAGGCAGGAGGAGGTTTGGCAGGCCCACGCCATGCCGGAGGCCTGCTTGGCCAGGCCTAGGGGGGGTGCGGGATTTGGGTAACCCCAGCACCCCTCTGCCGCCTTGCTCCAGATCTCCAGGGCTTCCCCGGGCCACACCCCTGGGCAAGCCGGTGAGTTGGGTCCCTTGGTGGAGCTTGAAGGACCCTAGGCCTTCCCCCACTATCCATGCGGCTCCTTAGGGAGGGTCTGGGTGGGGCTCTGAACTTCTGTTCTCCCAGCTTCTTGAAGGATCTCTCCTTCCTGGGAGCCGGGAGTCAGGCAGGAGGAGGTTTGGCAGGCCCACGCCATGCCGGAGGCCTGCTTGGCCAGGCCTAGGGGGGGTGCGGGATTTGGGTAACCCCAGCACCCCTCTGCCGCCTTGCTCCAGATCTCCAGGGCTTCCCCGGGCCACACCCCTGGGCAAGCCTGTGAGTTGGGTCCCTTGGTGGAGCTTGAAGGACCCTAGGCCTTCCCCCACTATCCATGCGGCTCCTTAGGGAGGGTCTGGGTGGGGCTCTGAACTTCTGTTCTCCCAGCTTCTTGAAGGATCTCTCCTTCCTGGGAGCCGGGAGTCAGGCAGGAGGAGGTTTGGCAGGCCCACGCCATGCCGGAGGCCTGCTTGGCCAGGCCTAGGGGGGGTGCGGGATTTGGGTAACCCCAGCACCCCTCTGCCGCCTTGCTCCAGATCTCCAGGGCTTCCCCGGGCCACACCCCTGGGCAAGCCGGTGAGTTGGGTCCCTTGGTGGAGCTTGAAGGACCCTAGGCCTTCCCCCACTATCCATGCGGCTCCTTAGGGAGGGTCTGGGTGGGGCTCTGAACTTCTGTTCTCCCAGCTTCTTGAAGGATCTCTCCTTCCTGGGAGCCGGGAGTCAGGCAGGAGGAGGTTTGGCAGGCCCACGCCATGCCGGAGGCCTGCTTGGCCAGGCCTAGGGGGGGTGCGGGATTTGGGTAACCCCAGCACCCCTCTGCCGCCTTGCTCCAGATCTCCAGGGCTTCCCCGGGCCACACCCCTGGGCAAGCCGGTGAGTTGGGTCCCTTGGTGGAGCTTGAAGGACCCTAGGCCTTCCCCCACTATCCATGCGGCTCCTTAGGGAGGGTCTGGGTGGGGCTCTGAACTTCTGTTCTCCCAGCTTCTTGAAGGATCTCTCCTTCCTGGGAGCCGGGAGTCAGGCAGGAGGAGGTTTGGCAGGCCCACGCCATGCCGGTGGCCTGCTTGGCCAGGCCTAGGGGGGGTGCGGGATTTGGGTAACCCCAGCACCCCTCTGCCGCCTTGCTCCAGATCTCCAGGGCTTCCCCGGGCCACACCCCTGGGCAAGCCGGTGAGTTGGGTCCCTTGGTGGAGCTTGAAGGACCCTAGGCCTTCCCCCACTATCCATGCGGCTCCTTAGGGAGGGTCTGGGTGGGGCTCTGAACTTCTGTTCTCCCAGCTTCTTGAAGGATCTCTCCTTCCTGGGAGCCGGGAGTCAGGCAGGAGGAGGTTTGGCAGGCCCACGCCATGCCGGTGGCCTGCTTGGCCAGGCCTAGTGGGGGTGCGGGATTTGGGTAACCCCAGCACCCCTCTGCCGCCTTGCTCCAGATCTCCAGGGCTTCCCCGGGCCACACCCCTGGGCAAGCCGGTGAGTTGGGTCCCTTGGTGGAGCTTGAAGTCCCTAGGCCTTCCCCCACTAACCATGCGGCTCCTTAGGGAGGGTCTGGGTGGGGCTCTGAACTTCTGTTCTCCCAGCTTCTTGAAGGATCTCTCCTTCCTGGGAGCCGGGAGTCAGGCAGGAGGAGGTTTGGCAGGCCCACGCCATGCCGGAGGCCTGCTTGGCCAGGCCTAGGGGGGGTGCAGGATTTGGGTAACCCCAGCACCCCTCTGCCGCCTTGCTCCAGATCTCCAGGGCTTCCCCGGGCCACACCCCTGGGCAAGCCGGTGAGTTGGGTCCCTTGGTGGAGCTTGAAGGACCCTAGGCCTTCCCCCACTAACCATGCGGCTCCTTAGGGAGGGTCTGGGTGGGGCTCTGAACTTCTGTTCTCCCAGCTTCTTGAAGGATCTCTCCTTCCTGGGAGCCGGGAGTCAGGCAGGAGGAGGTTTGGCAGGCCCACGCCATGCCGGAGGCCTGCTTGGCCAGGCCTAGGGGGGGGTGCAGGATTTGGGTAACCCCAGCACCCCTCTGCCGCCTTGCTCCAGATCTCCAGGGCTTCCCCGGGCCACACCCCTGGGCAAGCCGGTGAGTTGGGTCCCTTGGTGGAGCTTGAAGGACCCTAGGCCTTCCCCCACTATCCATGCGGCTCCTTAGGGAGGGTCTGGGTGGGGCTCTGAACTTCTGTTCTCCCAGCTTCTTGAAGGATCTCTCCTTTCTGGGAGCCGGGAGTCAGGCAGGAGGAGGTTTGGCAGGCCCACGCCATGCCGGTGGCCTGCTTGGCCAGGCCTAGGGGGGGTGCGGGATTTGGGTAACCCCAGCACCCCTCTGCCGCCTTGCTCCAGATCTCCAGGGCTTCCCCGGGCCACACCCCTGGGCAAGCCGGTGAGTTGGGTCCCTTGGTGGAGCTTGAAGGACCCTAGGCCTTCCCCCACTATCCATGCGGCTCCTTAGGGAGGGTCTGGGTGGGGCTCTGAACTTCTGTTCTCCCAGCTTCTTGAAGGATCTCTCCTTCCTGGGAGCCGGGAGTCAGGCAGGAGGAGGTTTGGCAGGCCCACGCCATGCCGGTGGCCTGCTTGGCCAGGCCTAGGGGGGGGTGCGGGATTTGGGTAACCCCAGCACCCCTCTGCCGCCTTGCTCCAGATCTCCAGGGCTTCCCCGGGCCACACCCCTGGGCAAGCCGGTGAGTTGGGTCCCTTGGTGGAGCTTGAAGGACCCTAGGCCTTCCCCCACTATCCATGCGGCTCCTTAGGGAGGGTCTGGGTGGGGCTCTGAACTTCTGTTCTCCCAGCTTCTTGAAGGATCTCTCCTTCCTGGGAGCCGGGAGTCAGGCAGGAGGAGGTTTGGCAGGCCCACGCCATGCCGGAGGCCTGCTTGGCCAGGCCTAGGGGGGGTGCGGGATTTGGGTAACCCCAGCACCCCTCTGCCGCCTTGCTCCAGATCTCCAGGGCTTCCCCGGGCCACACCCCTGGGCAAGCCGGTGAGTTGGGTCCCTTGGTGGAGCTTGAAGGACCCTAGGCCTTCCCCCACTATCCATGCGGCTCCTTAGGGAGGGTCTGGGTGGGGCTCTGAACTTCTGTTCTCCCAGCTTCTTGAAGGATCTCTCCTTCCTGGGAGCCGGGAGTCAGGCAGGAGGAGGTTTGGCTGGCACTGGTAATCTCTGTCCAGTCTACATTTTCAAAATCGCGCGGGGGCTATTGCCCCCGCGCGCACAAGAAACATTAATAGTACTCTCACAAGAAACATTACTAGTACTCACTATCATTGAATTATGTTTTTATGTATGCAGAATGTCCATTTTGTACTCTGCCCTTTTGCATACCCCTTCATAAGTTCATATTTCTCTTTAACTTCTTTAACTCCTATCATCATTACTCCTTTTTTACCCTTTCTAACTTAAGTACTCTTGAGTCCTAATTCACAGACCAAAGTGGTGCCCTAGAGTTAACACCCACACAACTATTTTAAAAGGCATAAAAAGGACACATATCTTTTCAACATTTTATGCGTGTTTTCTTTGACGGCTATAACTTTTGCTAAATACTTTCTTATACAGTGATGATCCCCCCCATTTTTTTTTATCTTCTCTTTGTGAACTGCTCAATATGGAATTTGGTGTGAAAGAATCCCTCAGTTTAATACTTATGTTTGAACCAAGTCATGGGTCTTGTTGGAAATGTTCTTATGCCCCCATATATCTGATAGCACCACGTGGCTTTATATCTTGTTTGCGTAGGCACACTGACATGGGAAAATACTATACATACCAATAAGTTCTTATCTAATAGAAAGGGGAACACACAAATCTTGTAGTACAATGAGACCTTACACCCTGAACATTGACATAAAGACCTGGCACAGGCCTCAGAAGAATGGACATTCTCCATTTACCCCTTGATCTACAGAAGACATTTACAAAACATCCAAGGTTGTATATAACATCACCCGGAGGCATTCCTGTACCAGGGACGACCCTACAGCTGCTCTGACATCGATCTACTCAAAAGAGACATCCCTTAGCACTGAGAAGACAACAAGAACAATGACCTGTTTACTGGACAGGGCTTGCTGTATTGCCCATTTATGGTGAGGTTTGTCTATAACATCACCTGGAAGCAATCCTCTACCACGGAAGACCCTACCACTGCTCAGACATCGTCCTGCTCAAAAGAGACTTCCTTTAACACTGAGAAGACTTAACAACAACAACAACCTGCTTATAGGACAGGGCTTCCTGCATTCCCCTTTCATGGTGAAGTGAATCGAGAAGGCACTCCTCATCATGACTTCAATGTAGGACATGCAGATTCCAGAATCTTTAATACAGAAACATGAGACCAACAACAGAGACTCTGTGATAAGTGTGTTGGCGCTACGGACAATGTCTTGGAGCGAACGATAACTTTCCTGAGGCCTAGAGCTGGTCTTATGCCAGGAAACTTCAGGGGTAGGATCTCTTTGTATTTAGGCCAAGGCTATTCCTTTCCATGCCTCTCATATTTTGGTGGGCCTATGCAAACAACAATTGCCACTCTAACACCGTTTTTACTGTGCTCCTTTGACTCTAATCCTTAAAACACACCCACTTAAAATTTGAGGTTAACTTAAGCTAATATGCATGTACATGGAAATGTAAAAAACACTATGCCTCTAATGTTTAAGGAGTTATGTAAGCTTGATGGCTTTAGATTGCCTTGTGTGCTGTTAAGAAATATTATAATGTGCTACAATCTGGGGACTTGAGGGAAAAAGTAATTGCACATGGATTCTGTTTTATTTATCTTAACTTTTTTTGGTGAAAATTCAAAGTTAAGATATCAGCAAGGGGACTTCTTCTGATAATTATGTTATGGGTGATTGTCCTTCCACTGTAACTTTACCTTATCCTCTTTCTTTGCATCTTTTGTTCTCATAATTCATAATAAAAAATTATAAAAAAAAAAAAAAAAAAGAAGTAAGATTGGGAGCTCCCCCTTGTTTGCGACAGCTCATCAGAGTTCTCACAGATTCTATCCCTTTTCAGAAACATGGCAGCCTCACGGGGCCTGTCTCAGACTATGTGCTGAGGACAGGAATGCTTTCAAGCAGCTTCTTCAAAGCAAACACCCCTCTCCAAGCCCCATAATTCACTACGACCATTCGGGGAGCAGAAAAGTGGTATTTGTTTAGAATCTGAGGGATTTGGGAATCAGGCAGTGCAGAGAGATAAGCCTTTGGGGTTGATTTGAGCTAAATAGTTGAATCCCCAACCCCTCACTCTCCTAGAAGCCTCCCAGAATTAGAGTACTGGAGGGCAAATTTAAGTGTCCCCCTAAAAAAGTCTTAATGCTCTAATTCACCAGGGCTGATTAGAAATGAGACAATGGGGAAATAAATTAGGGTTTCACCAGATCATGAGTCGGGATCCCTCATGGGATTTATTACATCATTGTTAACAGAGAGAAACACAAAAGGAATGAACCCAAGAACAGACTTTTTGAGTGGTGGGTTGAGGTGGGAGCATAAAAGGACAAGTTACCATGCCATCTTGGAAAGGTGAAGGGCAGATTTGCATTAGGAAAAAGTGAGAAATTTGGTTTTGGTTTTGGGCCACACCCAGGGGCACTCGGGAGCTACTCCTGGCTTTGTGCTTAGAAATTATTCCTGGCAGGTTCTGGGGCCAGATGGGATGCTGGGGATTGGCCGCCGGCAAGGCAAACACCCTCTCAGTTGTGCTATTGCTCTGGCCCCAAATATGAGAAATCTGGGTCAGAGACAGTGCAGGGGTTAAGGAGCTCACCTTGCAAATAGCCTAATTCTGTTGGATTCGGTCTCCTCACTAGTGTCAGGATATGAGTTCACCCCCACCTGCCCGTCTACTGCTATCAAACATTGTGACAAGCAAATAGGAAACTGTAAAGACAGGAGGAAAAAGGGAGAGAGGAGAAAGACTAACAGGACTCGGGTGTGCCAGCCCCCCTCTTCGGACAGCTGGTGCTTCTTGTCTCCAGAGCCCAATTTTCCAAGGGTGATTCAAGTGCCTACATCCGTGTTGGCTGGGTCTTCAGCCACCCAGTACCCTCAGGGTTAATGGAGCAGAAGACAGAAAAAGAAGCACAGAGGCACAGAGTCATAGTACAGTAGGAAGGGTGTTATCTTGCACATGGCCAACCTGGGTTCAATCCCTCTGCATCCCTAGGGTCCCCCACACCAGGAATAAATCATGAGCTCAGAGCTAGGAGTAAGTCCTTAGTATTTCTGGGTGTAGCCCCCAAACAGAAAGAAGCCAGTAGGAGACTTGGCCCCACCTTCTCTCCTGACAAAATCACACTCCCCTCTGTACCTCCCAGCCAGCAACTCTCCCTGCCCCCTGGAAGGTGATGCTCCTGCCAGGCAGCCTCCAGCAAGGTCTGTTCCCCACCCAGACAGGGGCCCCACACTCCCCCTAGGCTCATTGGCTGTGCCCACCTGTCCTCCTAAGCTTCCTCCTACACTTGTTCAAGAGCTAGCCTGCCAAACGGTTTAGAACCCTCTGACACCCCAACCCCAAGCTCCCCAGTGCCCATCTCTGATGCCACCACTCTGTGCACAGCCCCCACAAATAGAGACTGTCAGGGTGGGGGAACCCAACTTGCACATGTGCTATACACACCAGGGCTAATTCCTGGCTCTATGCTGAGAAATCACCTTCGTAATGGGATGCTGGGGATCGAACCTGAGTTCACAGCATGCAAAGCAAGTGCCCTCCTCACTATAACTCCATCTTTCCAATTGAAAACACTTGCCCTTTCATTTCTCTGGCCCTGACTCTGCTCTATTCTCTGCTCTCCTCTGGTCTTCTAGAAGGATTTCTCCTCCTCAACACCAGACCCCACCCCCCAGTATTCATCCCTACAACCCCCCCCCCCACCAGGCCTCTAGGTTTCAGCTTCCCTACCACCCATGAAAAACTTCTACCCGAGGCAGCCTTATCACTATTTCATGGGCCCTCACTCTGCATCTCTCAATCTATTCCTGTCCTCCCGCCTGAAGTGGGTTCCCCGCACTGCCAAGCCAACTCGGCTTATATAACAAGTTCCTCCGGGACATGCCTGCGGATTCAGACAGTCACTTTGAGGGGAAAGAAAACCACCGAGCAGAAACGCAGCCCAAGTGTTGGCGTTTATCAGGGACCCAATTAAAGGCAGGTCTAGTTGGCAGAAAGAGAGGCAAGTGTGAGGAAACAGTGGCCCTGTGACAAGTGCTTATGCAGTAAAAGACTGAATTGGGGAAAGGCTGAACCCACTGGTATCCCCCAAATGCTCCACGAGGTACAGAGACTATGGCAGAGATGGTGACCTCTGCGTGGCAAGGCCAAATCCAGGCCACATTGGCTCCACAACACCTGCCCTGTGACATCCACCATCTGCCATGCCTGTGACTCCCCGGCACACCGCACGTCTCCCGTATCCACTCAAGGCTTGCTGGTTGGTAGTGGTGAGTTTGGTGGGAATGTACCTCACATCTCTCACCACAGAGAACTTCTCATTCTGGTGGTATTTCCCAAGCTGAAAATGGCTCTCCAAGGCAGTGCTCACATGGAAATCGCATGGATGCTGAGTTTACCAAGTATAACCTCATCCTCCTCAGACATAAGATCAGCATGAGATGCCTTAGGTGAGGAGTGTGAAGACAAAGGCCAGTGCCACGTCTTGCCCTGTTCACCCCAACTATCATGGCCCTGGATTTACCAGAAGAGATGGACCATGATTAAGGGTACTGAGAAGTTGGGAGGTTCTGGAGAAATTCAACAGACAGGTTGGCATTTGGGGGGATTTCTATGGCAGGACTTGGCCCTTTGGCAAAGACAGTGATGGGACCAAAGCAATAGCACAGTGGGGAGGGCACTGGCTTTGCAAATGACCTATCTGGGTTTGATCCCCATCATCCTGAGCATCATCCCATCATCCTGAGCACTACTAGAGTGATCCCTGAGTGCAGAGCTAGGAGTAAACCCTGTGCATGTGTGACCCATCCTCTTAACCACCTCAAACAAAGACAGTAAGAGGAGAAATTTAAAAACTGGGTAAGCAACAAACTAAAAAGCTTTTACACTGCAGAAGAGGCTTGGCAAAATTGGATAAAAATATCTACACACCTAGACTCTGATTAACACAAGGTTAATATTCACACTCACAAAGTTCAAAAATCCAAATAAACAACCCCCTCAAAAATGGGGGAGGAAAACAATGGGGGAGGGAAAAGCTAGAGATATTTGTATAAGATATCTTACAGCAGATAAGGAGGTTGCTTGCCTTACACAAGCCAACCCAAGTTCGATCCCTAGCATAGGATACTGCCAGGAGTAAATCATTTTTTAATTAAATCATTATGGTTTCAGAACCAATCCCACTACAAGTGTCAACTTCCCTTCACCAATGTTTCCTGAGTCCATCTCATGCCACCACCCTACATCCTGCCCTGCCAACATAACAGACACCTTTTTAAATTTGGTTGTTAAAGTTTGGGTCTCAAGATTTCATTGATGTTGACCCTGGCTTGGACATTTAGTTCTATCTTCTTAACACCACCAATGCATCTGAGACTTGGTGCCTGTTTGCCATCATTTCATATGTGCCCTCCCTCTCCTCCTCCACTCTATTTCTCTCCTTCTCCTCATTATATTCTGGATATAGGAGTGTTCTTGACAACCCCCATTTAAACTCCTTCATGCGGTTATTCTAAACACCACATATAAGTGATATCATTCTGTATTCCTCCTTTTTCTGGTTTACTTAATTTAACATAATATCTTCCAGTTCTATGCATGTTGCAGTGAATTGCATGATTGCATCATTCCTTATAGCTAAGTAGTATTCCATTGTACATATGAACCACATCTTCCTGATCCACTCATTTGTTGTTGGACATTTTGGTTGTTTCCAACTCTTAGGTATTGCACTGAGTGATGCGATGAACCGCGGTGTGCATACATCACTTTGGAAGTAATTCTTTAGTGCAGAGCCAGGAGTCAGTCAGTGCTGGGTCTAGACATCCACCACCAAAAATTGTTTTTTTTTTTTTTTTTTTTTTTTTTTTGGTTTTTGGGCCACACCCAGTAACGCTCAGGGGTTACTCCTGGCTATGTGCTCAGAAGTTGCTCCTGGCTTGGGGGACCATATGGGACACCGGGGGATCGAACCGCGGTCCGTCCAAGGTTAGTGCAGGCAAGGCAGGCACCTTACCTTTAGCGCCACCGCCCGGCCCCCACCACCAAAAATTGGAGGGAAGCACTGAGCAGACACTTGTACAATCAAGGTTACATAGATGGCCAACATGCATGAGAGAAATACTCATTTGGACTATGGCAGAAAAGCAAATCAGAATGACAATTATAATTTCACCTTTAACCAGTAAGAAAGGCCTCGATCTGAAAAGCCAGAGAGAGATGGTGCAGGCCAGAATGCAATGACAAAGGACCCTCAATGGCAGGCACTTTCTTGTAAGATCAATTGTTGTTAAAGGCCTTTTTTTTTTTTTAATTTTTATTGTGATCATAATGACTTACATATCTTTCACAGTAGTATTTTAGGTACATATTAACATTGAATCAGGGGAATACCCATCACCAAATTTGTCCTCCCCCCATCCCAGTTCCCTTTCTGCAACCAATATACTCCACCATCACCCCCCAGGCTGCTAGAGTAGGTGGACCCCTCTTTGTCTAGCTTACTATTAGTGGTCATATATCTGTTTGGTCCTGGTGCCCTCCCTTGTTTCCCCCTCTATTTAAGAGGCGGAGCTAGATAAATCGAGTTATGTGGTTTTGTTTGAAGGAAAGAAAAGCAATAGAATGGGGTACAAAATAAGAAAAAAAAAGTCAAATACTTTGAAAATGGGCGGAGACCTTCTAGAGGCTTTCAACCTCAGTTTGAGAGAGGACATGAAAAAGGTAATTGAAACACCACAACAATACAGAAAGAAATATCAAATTAAATATTCAGTGAGCACTACAGCAATAAAGACAAGCACCACACAATAGTCTCGGTTCTGAAATCAAATCATGCCGCAGTGCAAAAAGAAAGAGAAAGATAAAATAAAATAAAATAAAATGAAATAAAATTTAAAAAATTGGAGATATCGGGGCCGGGCGGTGGCGCAAGAGGTAAGGTGCCTGCCTTACCTGCGCTAGCCTTGGACAGGACCGCGGTTCGATCCCCTGGCGTCCCATATGGTCCCCCAAGCCAGGAGCGACTTCTGAGCACATAGCCAGGAGTAACCCCTGAGCGTCACCGGGTGTGGCCCAAAAACCAAAAAGAAAAAAAAAATTGGAGATATCAACTTCAATATCTATACCAAAATAAAGACGTCAAAAAATCGATCAATCAATAAATAAATGTGTGGAAAGATAATTATTTTGTGATTTTTTTTTTTGTTTTCCCCCTGCATAGGCACATTAAGTATTGGGGAATTCCCTTGGCCTAGGAGTTACAGGGTTTCTCTACCCCTGAAGTATACTGTCATGGGATTAACTGTAGACTTCTTGCATGATCATTTACTCTCCCCTTGGTGCTTTTGTGGTGTATGGAAGACTTCTGCTTCGTCTTGGATGGTAAAATCAGACCTCTGTATCTAGAAATCTTGGTGACTGTGCAGCTCAAGGAATGGAGTTTATGTGGTTCTAGGAGTTCTGCTTCTTCAGTGTCATTTTAATCCATCTTCTGTAATTGATGGTCTTGGTCATTATGTTGCTCCTAGGATGGAGTCTGGGATAAAGTCTTCTGTTTCCGGAAGACCCATTCAGTTGCAGTTGTCTCAGTCAGACCTCTGGAGTTGGAGATATTTTGGTAAAGGCCTTTCAATTGGTCCTCATATTGCCTTCTAATTAGATGTCTCTCAATTGTTTCCTATGGTTTTCCTGTTAAAAGATGTTTCCCCATTGCCTCCTCATTCGGCAGTTTCCTTTCTCGTTGGGAGTGGGCTTTGTTTTTTTCCCAATAAAGGTTACTTATGCAGCCTGGAGAAGCAGCTGACATCTTGGCTCATGGTTCCACATGTGGGTAAATAGCTTGCAGTTAGCTTTGTGGCCTGCTATACCTTCTTAACTGTGTGTGGATTACTTCTTGGGCCAGAGTTGCTGCTGGACCTCTGTCTCTTGTCCTACCCGAACAGAGGGCATAGGAATCACTTTTCCTCTCTGGAGGTTTTGGAATGCACAACCCACCATTCAACAATCACATATATGACCCTCATAGGATCCACTTGCCCCTCTGGCATCCATTTCAAGAACATTTAAAACACAGATCTGAAAAGCTGCATGCACTCCCAAATTTACCATGGCTCTGTCTCAATCACCTACATTCAGAAACAGCCCAAGTAGACAAGGACAGACAAGTGGGGGCAGAAGTGGTGGCCCAGGCACATCCCCGAACACCACTCTGAGGAAGGACAAGTCTACCTTCTGCTATGACACAAAGAAAAACTGGAGATAGTGATGCAAAGCTACATACATTACAGGCAGGACAAATTTCGAGCATCTCTCCTGCATAGTTAAGAGACCAAGCAAGGGGACAAAGACAGTGTCCAAAAAAAATCGTTGGGGAGGATCCATGTACCCAAACATAAATATCAACACTGTAAACCATACCTTCTTAATCATAATTAAGCAGTTAGATGGGCCTGTAAACCATAAATTCCAACTTTCAGAGAGGATGCTGATCCAAGCCAGGAAACAAGTGCATACTTGGCTTGAAGTATTCAGCTGCTGCAGAACATCAAAGCCCCCCTCCCCAGCCCACCCTCAGGCTCCTCCTATCTCTTTTCCCAGTCCCTGTGGCCACAAGATCCTTGATTTTGTCCTCGGTGGGCAAAACCCCGATGCTGGGTTTTCTACTGCCGCAGCATCTGCTGAAAGGTAAGCACATATGGTAAGTGATGCCCTGTTCTGAGCACCACACAGTGTGCTCCTCATCAGAGCAGATCACATACAGCAGCAAAGGTGCAAGTGGGGCCCAGTTCCACTTCTCTGGCACTATTCTCCTGCTCTCTGCTTGCCACAGATCCAGGTGTCCTGTCTGCCAGTGAAGTCAGGAAGGAGGGAAATGGAACATGTCCGTCAGTACCACTTTACACTCCTAGACAGGGTTGGTTAGTGTTGCAAACCCACCTGGTTACTTCTGTTTGTTTGTAAGGTTTTTTTTGGGGGGGGGCACAGCTGGTGGTGCTCAGGGGTTACTCCTGCCTCTGCACTCAGAAATTGCTCCTGGCAGGCTTGGGGGACCATATGGGATGTCAGGAATCAAACCCGGGTCCATCCAGAATTGGCCTAGTGCAAGGCAAATGCCCTACCACTGTGCTATTGTTCCAGACCCTCAACTGGTTATTTTTACCACAGCAAAATGAAAGCATCATGGTCAACTGGTCAGACAGTGTCTCTCCCTGCAAACAGAAAAACTGAGCAGCATTCCCTCACCCCTGTCAGAGAGCTTGCCACCTTTGGGGACCTCTAATCTGGGTCAGTATTAAACAACTGACCAAGACTACCAGAACAACTGAAGCAGAAAGAATAATGCTGGTTCCTAAGGAATAACTGTCAAGGGCTCAGGAATTATTTCATGAAAAGCTGTGATCATGGGGCGGAGGGTGGGGCAAATGGCTGGTGCCAAGATAAAAATGCAATTGAGGGACCAAAGCAATAATACAGTGGGGAGGACATTTGCCTTGCACACAGCAGACCTGGGTTCTATTCTCAGCATCCCATAATGTCCCCGAGCCTGCCAGGAGTGATTTCTGAGTGAAGAACAAGGAGTGACTGTAGAGTGCTGCCGGGTGCTGAGTGTTGCTCAAAACACCAGCCTTAGTTTCATATTTTGTCACCTTAAACCCAAACCCAGATAAATGGAAGTTCCAAGACTCACTTTCATACCCCAACTCTGAGAAGCTGAACTGCAGGTTTCAAGGTCCCTAAAAGGGTCATTTCTCTGAGGCTGGTCAGTGGTCTGAGTCATTCTGCACTGGTTTTGACCCAGAATAGAATTAGTGAGAGGAATTTGCACCAAAGCAGAGCCACTTCTGACAACTATCCTTGGTGCCCTGCATCCTAAGGAGTTACAAGCCCCCAATAGTTTGAAGAATTTATGGTTCCCCACATCTACATGCAGAACCTTTCAGAAAGAACGAGTGCTATTTTGAATTTGAGGGCAGGGCAATGAGAATGGGTAGTTTTTCCAGGAAAGTAGAGAGGCTGATTTCAGGTGCTGTCAAGAAGCTCCATTAACTAAAACCCAACTACAAACGTGTGTAATCATGGTATTTAAATAAAGATATTATTTTAAAAGAAAAAAAGAATTAACTAGGTCCCTATGAGCTGGACTGGATTAGGGGCAGGGTGGTGCTTTGCTTGTCTCCTTCTCTCCTGTGGAAAACAAGATAGGAAACAGGCTCTTCAGAGCTGCCCATAAGTCATGCAGGAGGCAGGGATGGGGCCTAGAAGAATGAGATGCTGCAGCCTGAAGCTTGGGAGAGACAGCACAGGGGTTCACTAGCCCCACATGGTCGATGCTAATGATGCCCAGTACTGCTAAAGGTCCCCTGAGCATCACTAGGGGTCACTCCTGAGCACAGAACCAGTAATAGTTTCTGAGTACTGTGGTATGGTGCCTCCAACACCCCAAGATAGTCTGGAAGATGTTGATTCCCTTCACACCTGAATCTAGGACACATGATAGTATAGTGATAGACAAGGGACAGAAATCTGAGGTTTTAGACAGCTGAGTCCTGGGATTGGGGAAGGAATAAAATGGAACAATGATGGGTCTAGAGCAATAACACAATGGGGAGGGTGTTTGCAAACAGCTAACCCAGGTTTTATCTCCAGCATCCTATACGGTCCCCAAGCTTGCCAGGAGTAATTTTGCTGTTGTTGTTGTTGTTTGGGCCACACACAGCAGCACTCAGGGGTTACTCCTGGCTCTTTGCTCAGAAATTGCTCCTGGCAGGCTTGGGGGACCATATGGGATGTTGGGGATAAAACCTGCGTCCATCCTGGGTCAGCCGTGTGCAAGGCAAATGCCCTACTGCTGTGCTACCACTCTGGCCTATCAGGAGTAATTTCTTTTTTTTTTTTATTAATTATTTTTTTTATTATTTTAATTATGACAACAAAGATGCAAAGAAAGAGGACAGGGTAAAGTTACAGTGGAAGCCCAATCACCCATAAACAGGATTCTCAGTAGTTCCATCGATGATATCCCAGCCTTGAACTTTCAGCCAAAGAACATTAAGAAAAACAAAACTGAACCCATGTACAATACAATTACTTTGTCCCTCAAATCCCCAGTTGTAGTACATATTGTTTCTTAGCAGCACACCATATAATCTAAAGATATTAGACTTATGTAACTCTTTAAACATTGAGGGCAAAGTACATTTATCTAGTTCCATGCACATGCTTACTAGTTTAAGTTAACCTCAAAAGTTTTAATGGGTTGTTTTTCTTAAGGATTGGAGTCAAGAGAACATAGTAAAAAACGATATTAAAGTGGCATTTGTTTGCATAGGCCCACCAAAACATAAGGGACATGGAAAGACAAATTATGGTCTAAATACATGGAGACCCTACCCCTGAAGTTTCCTGGCACAGGACTGACTCTAGGCTCCAGGCAAACTAGTTTGTCCAATTCAAGTCATAGTCTGTAGTGGCAATACACCTCCATTCCTCACATAGTCTCTGTTGTTTGTATCATTCTTCTGTATTAAAGATCCTGGAGTCTGCATATCCCATATTGCAGTCAGGATGGTGCAGAGCATCCTCTCGTTTCACCTCACACTTAAGGGGCAATAGAGAGAACCATGTCCTGTAGAGCAGGTCATCGTTGTTGTCATGTCTTCTCGCAGGTCATTGTTGTTGTCACGTCTTCTCAGTGTAAACGGAAGTGTCTTTTTAGGAGGTCGATGTCACACCCTTGGTAGTGTCTTTCCTGGTAGAGGACTGCTTCCAACTGTTGCTATAAAAGACCTTGGATGTTTCGTAGATAGCTTGCCTGGTTCCAGCGTGAATGGAGAATGCCCATTCAACTGGGGCCTATGCCAGGTCATTATATCAATATTCAGGGTGTAAGGTACATTGTAATGAGATTTATTAGATAATAACTAATCCGTATGTATAGTGTTTTCCCATTTTAATGTGTCTATGCAAACAAGGATCAATGCCATGAAGCGTTATTGGTGCATCTGGAGGCAATAGGAACAAGACCAGCAATTTCCATGACATAGTTCAATCATAGGCATCAAACTGAGGGACAGTTCCATCACAATCCTTACTGAACAGCTTACAAAGAAAAGACAAGATGAAAAGTGGATAGAAACATCATGGTAGAAGAATATATAGAGAGTTACAGCAGTTAAAGAAAATAATCATAAAATATTCAAAAGATATATGTGTTCAATATGTGTTCGATTTATGTCCTTCTAAATAGTTCTGGGATTTGTAAGATCTACTGTATGTCTTTGGTCAGAGATTGAAGCTGTGTGTTACTGAAGTTAAGAAGGGTAAATCTGGGGTACTGATGGTTGGGAGGAGCATATGATCGCGCGGGGGGCTAGCCCCCGCGCGGTTTCAAAATGTAGACTGGTATGAAATTGCCAGTGACAGCCTGAGTATAGCTGAGAAATTATCTGCCACCCCCCAGATCAAACGCCACCCCCTGATCCAACCTCTGGAGCCGGCCTGGGAGTGGGGAAAACCCAGGGTGCCCCATGAGCTCCTCCCAGAAACCCACCTGGAGATCCGGAGGAAAGGGGGAGAGGGGGTTCGGGTGACCCAGGTCCGGGCCCCCCACCCTAGGCCAGGCAAAAAGGCCGCTGGCACATACGGAAGTCTGCCAGCTGCCCGCCCGTGCTGCTAAAAATCCAGCTCCAGGAAGGGAGAGAGACCCTCCCAAGCCCGAAGGACAGGGATTTAAGCCCAACCTAGGCCGGTCCCCAGACCCGGCCTGGGAGTGGGGAAAACCCAGGGTGCCCCATGAGCTCCTCCCAGAAACCCACCTGGAGATCCGGAGGAAAGGGGGAGAGGGGGTTCGGGTGACTCAGGTCCGGGCCCCCCACCCTAGGCCAGGCCAAAAGGCCGCTGGCACATACGGAGGTCTGCCAGCTGCCCACCCGTGCTGCTAAAAATCCAGCTCCAGGAAGGGAGAGAGACCCTCCCAAGCCCGAAGGACAGGGATTTAAGCCCAACCTAGGCCGGTCCCCAGACCCGGCCTGGGAGTGGGGAAAACCCAGGGTGCCCCATGAGCTCCTCCCAGAAACCCACCTGGAGATCCGGAGGAAAGGGGGAGAGGGGGTTCGGGTGACCCAGGTCCGGGCCCCCCACCCTAGGCCAGGCAAAAAGGCCGCTGGCACATACGGAGGTCTGCCAGCTGCCCGCCCGTGCTGCTAAAAATCCAGCTCCAGGAAGGGAGAGAGACCCTCCCAAGCCCGAAGGACAGGGATTTAAGCCCAACCTAGGCCGGTCCCCAGACCCGGCCTGGGAGTGGGGAAAACCCAGGGTGCCCCATGAGCTCCTCCCAGAAACCCACCTGGAGATCCGGAGGAAAGGGGGAGAGGGGGTTCGGGTGACCCAGGTCCGGGCCCCCCACCCTGGGCCAGGCCAAAAGGCCGCTGGCACATACGGAGGTCTGTATCAGGAGTAATTTCTAAGCACAAAGTCAAGAATAACTCCTGAGCACTTCCAGGTGTGGTCCTCTCTGTCCCCCCCCCCAAAAAAAAAACAAAGAAAGAAAACAAAACAAGACAAAAGGAGGAAGAATGAGAAAAATCTAGCAGAAAAGTGGCCCATGGATGTGGAGAGAAAGGAACTCTTATCCACTGCTGGTGGGAATGCCGTCTAGTTCAACCTTTATGAAAAGCGATATGGAGATTCCTCCAAAAACTTGAAATCGAGCTCCCATATGATCCAGCTATACCACTCCTAGGAATATACCCTAGGAACACAAAAATACAGTACAAAAACCCCTTCCTTACACCTATATTCATTGCAGCACTATTTACCATAGCAAGACTCTAGAAACAACCAAGATGCCCTTCAACAGATGAATGGCTAAAGAAACTGTGGTACATATACACAATGGAATATTATGCAGCTGTCAGGAGAGATGAATTCATGAAATTTTCCTATACATGGATGTACACGGAATCTATTATGCTGAGTGAAATAAGTCAGAGAGAGAGAGAAAAATGCAGAATGGTCTCACTCATCTATGGGTTTTAAGAAAAATGAAAGACATTCTTGCAATAATAATTTTCAGACACAAAAGAGAAAAGAGCTGGAAGTTCCAGCTCACCACAGGAAGCTCACCACAAAGAGTGATGAGTTTAGTTAGAGAAATAACTACATTTTGAACTTTCCTTATAATGAGAATGTATGAGGGAAATGGAGAGCCTGTTTAGAGTACAGGCGGGGGTCGGGTGGGGAGGAGGGAGACTTGGGACATTGGTGATGGGAATGTTGCACTGGTGATGGGTGGTGTTCTTTACATGACTGAAACCCAAAAACAATCATGTATGTAATCAAGGTGTTTAAATAAAAAATAAATAAATAAATAAATTCGAATACCCAAAAAAAAAAAGAAAAGTGGTCCATGACAGGTCCCAGAATGACAAGCCTAGTTGCCACTGAATTCTTGCAGACACAGGCCAAGTCAAGACCCCTTGAGTCCAGTTCCTTAAGCAAGGGATCCCAGCCCTAAAAAAGAACTGCATCACTGAACTTGAGAGTTACCCAGCTCCAGAATCAGTCAAAGATTCCTGGAGAACAATGACCAACAGTAACATCAAACTCAAATGTATCACGAACTCCAAGCAATTGCTGCCAAGGCTCACCTAGTGTTGTGTTTCTTAGGCCAAAATAAATAAATAAATAAATAAATAAATAAATAAATAAATAAATAAATAAATAGGGGCCGGAGAGATAGCATGGAGGTAAGGCGTTTGCCTTTCATGCAGGAGGTCATCGGTTCGAATCCCTGTGTCCCATATGGTCCCCCGTGCCTGCCAGGAGCAATTTCTGAGCCTGGAGCCAGGAATAACCCCTGAATGCTGCTGGGTGTGACCCAAGAACTACAAAAAAATAAATAAGTAATAAATAAATAAAAAGAGGAAGTCATGGGTGGGGAAAAGTTTGAGTGGCCCTACCAACTGCCAATGAGAAAGCTTGAGTCCTGTTGAGAATTTAGCCCAATGGGTTCTATGTCCATTTGCAAATATAGAGAAATGTCAGGATGCAAATAGAATGTCTCACATGCTCTATGTGTGGGATAGAACATGGTGCCTTTCTTCATTCTCGACAAACAATGGCTATTTCATTAAGAGCAGTACATTTAATTCTCCTCCACTCATCCCGGCTTTATTGCCCCAAAATGATGACTCCAATCTGTTGCAGTGTCACAAAACCCATCCATTCTTGGGTTTAATTTCTCTTTTCCTACTTAACAGAGGAGAGAATGGCAATTGCACTCCCCAAAATAAGCAGCCTTTCAAATTCTCTCAGAAAATAACCATTGGCGCCCGTACATCAATTTAATCCACGTTATCATATTCTTTCAATTGACTTCAAGATGGGAAGCGGACGCATTTGGGAGGGAAGAGAATCTATAAAGGCTGCATTCACCGCCAAATATTTATGGGGGGCCATCCCCACGATCGATGCAAAAGTGGAATGATTTTGCTCCTGGAGCTCTGGGTGGAAAGCAGAGGGACCATAAACAGACAAACACATGAACACTCGTTGATTAAAAAATGAAGTGTGAATTCAAGAGGGAAATTGTTCCTTCCCGTGTGAAGTCAGGCTGGGGAATAAAGGCTGCCGAATCCACACATATCAAACAGGCCACCATAATTCAATTCAGGCCCTCTATGACTGTGTAAACATGAAGCTGGATGTGGGTTGTGGGAGCATTAAATGTCTTTCCTGAATATAATCAGGTGTGACTAGACAGTTTGTATCATGCGCAATCATGTTGGATGTACGATTTGCTTTATCACATCTAACCTCATGTGTGCCAGAAGGCCATGAGGTACCATGGACAAGAGCAATGGAAGATCTGGATGTGGAAGGGACAACCTAAAACCCATCATCACAGGCTCTCTATTTATCACTGACCTCACTTAAATAGAGGTATGAGATGAGTTTAGTCAAGACTATGAGGGCCTAAGAGATGGTAGGGCTTTTGCCTTGCACACAACCGGCCCCTCATATGGTCCCCTGAGCCTGCCAGGAGTGATCCCTGAGTGTAGAGTGACAGGGATCAGGGGTTAAGGTTCTTGCCTTGCATGTTCAATCCCCAGCACCACACAGTCCCTTGAGCACCTCAGGTTTGGCCCTGAAAACTCCTCAACACTATGATGGTGGTCCAGGCAATCTGTGCACGGCATGCCCCAAGGAGCATCAAATCCTCAGGACTCTGGCATTGAACCACTGGTCTAGTGGCCTGTGAATCATCAGGAAGGAAATTTCAGGACTTCTGAGCACTGGTTGGGAGACTCCAGCAAACAAAAAGATAGAGAAACTAACTCTATAAATTTCCCTTATCTGCACCTATCTATATAGCCTTGTGTTCTACCAGCAGCCGCGACTGAGAATGAGGTCCACTGAGTTTGTCCTTCACCTTGAGTAACTAAAGAGTTATTGATGGTCACAGGCATCCAGTGGCCTCGACCCAATCCTTACCTGTGAACAATTATTGGTAAAAATAAAATTGGTAACAAACAATGACAGATAGACAAGCTCCCAGTGTTCCACAAAGAACCACCATGGGATTTTTCAGAAATAGAGAATGAGCTGACAGTCTCTAGAAAAATCTATCTCCTTTGTTGTTACTTTTTTTTTTAATGCTCTGAACAAGGCATTTTCTTTGCTCTGGCTGGTAAACACTAGGGCCTGAATGAAGGCCGAAAGGATTTAGATCAAGTGAAACAAGCCAAGGCAGTGATGCCTTTTCCCTTCCTAAAAATTCTATGGAGTCATTACACTTTTTAAAAAAACCTGCAATAATTTCAGATCTAAAATGTATTAAAAAATGGGGCAGCATGCACAAAATATAATCTCATTTATGAAAATGACAGCCCCAAATCCTGTTTCAAACCCAATTTTTAATACATAGAAGCTGTTCGTGAGTCTTTGAGTCACAGAAGGATCTTCTTGTTAAAATTACCCAGGTCTGCAGAGAAAATTAACTCTCTGAAGTTTTCCACAGGTGCAAAAATGAGAGCATTTGAAAACAGGAACATTCTGCCTAAACACATAATTTGCTGGGTTTTGCTAATAAAATGCACCTCTATAAGACATCTATTCATGTAAGCATTTTTAATATAATCATGGTCTGAGTTTGTAATATGTATCTGACATTGGAACAGTTTCTCTACTCTTGCTTCTTTCTTTGGTTATTTAAAATGAAAAAGCACCTGGTATTTCCTTGATGTATCGCTACGAAGAGAAAGATGCAACTTCCATCCCAGGCAATCAGCCATCACCTCGTTCTTTGTAAATTATCAGTCACGAAACTACATTGACCAAAAGAATTGGCTTCAGAGCAGAGAGGGAGAGGCATGGCCAGATCCCACAGGTCATTTCTAGAGGCTCATGTAAGATCAAGGCTTCACTGTTTGTGCAGAATCAAATGAGCTCAATCTTGACTTCTCCCACATGAGTCCAAAGATGTGTGCTGAGAGAAGGTACTTCTTTGAGATCCCAGAGAAGTCTTAAGAATCTCCCGTTGCTACCATAACAATGTGAATGAATGAGGGAATTAGAAAGCCTGTCTAGAGTACTGGCGAGGGAGGCGTGGAGAGGAGGGAGATTTGGGACATTGGGGATGGAAATGTTGCACTGGTGAAGTGTTACATATGAAAGCATTTCCATAAGATTATCATCTCTGCCTGTTGTCCCACCTTTACTTTCCAAGTGGGGGCGCTGTTGATAGCCTAATAAATAGTTTGGGAGCAAGGTGGTCGGGGTCTTTTGGGAGAGTTTACTGGCTGGCTCCAGGTGTTTTTTGGGAGCTGGTAGTAGGCTTACAAAGGACTCTGCACCCAACCTTCTTACCCCTTTACCCTCCTGTCTGTGTGGATTATTTGCTGCGGATAAGTATTACCAATATCTCCTCCCACAAGGGTTAGGGAAATAGGAATCAATTTCACATTCAGGGAGCTCTTTGAGGATACACCGATAACCAATCAAGGGGTAAACGGGACCCAACAATGAAGGGGGTTTACTTTACATGACTGAAACCCAACTACAGTCATATTTGTCATCAAGGTGTTTAAATAAAGATATTAATAAAAAAAATCTCCAGTTGCTTCACCAAACTAGTGGGGTACTGGAGTGGCCCAAGGCCAAGCATCCTGGAGAGTAGCAGAACATGGAGCTGGTATCCAAAATTCCCCTTTAGACAGTCAACTTCTGCTAAATGTCCATCAGCTTGCCAATGGCCAACAATCAAGGTGCTCAGAGTTCAGGGTGCCTTTAAAGGGCATTTTTGAAATGACCATGGTCACTGGCATTTGGGAAAATTCCTTGGGCAAGGACCAAGCTACAAGTGTCAATGCTAGTGTCATGATGACATGTGAATGAAACTAAGGTCAACTTGGTCCTTTGAACACCAAACTGGGCAAGAGAATACTGGGATATCAGGACAAAAGGGATCATTGATGTAAATCACTGAATTTGTTCCCTGGGTACTGAGTTTTCCCTGAGACTGGCAGTCTTCCCAGAATCTGGAGAGAGGAAAGATAGCTGGAGGCTCCTGAGCACCTCCTTTGTTCCTGTTTCTCATCCTGGCCCTCCTGGCTACTGGCTCTGCGCTGAGAATCTTCCTCGGGTGCAGTTTGAAGAAAGAGGGAGCCAAACTCGTGACTTCTTCATCTTGCCTGCTGAGTTCAGAAAAAGAGGGGTGAGTAGGCTGTGCCTTAAAACCATGGCTACCTACTTGGGTCCATACTGGTATCAGTCATGTCCCTTGGCTGGTGGTACCCTGAGAGAATGGGTAGGGGACTCAGAGGAAGATAGATGATGCATGAAATAGAATTGTGTCCTTTCATACAAAGGCACTTGCCTTGCACACTCCTGGGTTCGATCCTAAGTAGCATAATTGGTCCCCCTTCTCCAGGAATGATCCCTGAGCACAGAGCCAATAAGTAAGCCCTGAATACTACCAGGTGTGGTGCCACTAAACAAAACAGAATGAACCTGTGTGATTGCTTTGGTGGCACCTGGAAGCATGTGTTTGACTGGTGTGGAGGATCCCTTTGGGATTCTCTGGCCACATATGGTTGTTTAGTATGAGGTCTGAGAGGTCCCCATGCTGGCCCCTTTCTGTCTCTTTTGTCTTCATTCAATATGGACTTCAGGTGCCATCATACATAGAAATGGCCTTGACATGCGTTAGCCATGAACTCCTCCAAACACACTGTATCTGATTGCATCCTCAGCCCTTTCAGCAAAGCCCATGGCTCCCCCTCATCACCTAACCTGCACCTCTCTCCTGCTTATTCCTTCAGCACAGCTCAATTTTCCTCTTCCTTCTCAGGCTCCCTGGCTAAGAGCAAGTCTTAAGCAAGCCTGAAGTCTGCCTCCTCCTACTCTGCTCCAGACACTTCATTCATCTTTATCTGTATAACTATCCCCATCTTTTCTCCTGCCCAGTCCTTTTCCCCAAACTCTGCTTCCAGAGTCTACTTGTCGGATGTGTGGTATTTAATTTTTCAGCATCCCTTCCTTCAAATGCCATGACTTTGCCGTTGAATTTAGCACTTTGATTTTCTCCACCCTTCATCCCTTGTGGCCCCTCCTCTGTCTTTCCTGCTTTGGTTAATAACATCATCTGTCTACCAGTATTCTAAGTTCAGTCTGTTTTCATCGTCTTGGGGGGCTATCTTTGCTCTGCTTCATCTCCCCCATTTCATCAGTTCTCAAGACCTGATGAGACTGCCATCATTTCTCATCTCCCAACAGCATTGGAGAAAAGATATAGTGGCTGGAGAATTTACCCATGATTCCCTCCATATGTCATTACCACACTAGCCTAAGGAGCATTCCCATAATTCCTCTATAGCCCAAGCCATTTGTATCCTGGACTTTTTCCTTTTGAGTGGCAGGAAACAGTTAATTGAAGATTGTCAAATAAACAATAACAGAAAAGGCAGGCCCACAAAAACTTCCCTCGGGCTCTTTGTTCTTGAGTTTCTGAGTCAGGAAATTGAAATGGAGAAAAATCTTTTATGCACTTCCCTTGTGTGTATGTGGGGGGGGGGAGGTCCTACAGGGGAAATTCTGGTTTTAATTTGCTACCATAAGTAAATGAGAAATCCCAAGAAATTCCAAAGAGAAACAGGAATGACGGGGATCTACTGGGGATGATGGATTTGTCCCAGAGATCCCAATTGGCTGCTCATCTAAACATTATTTTTAGACCCCATAATCCAAAAAGTGATAAACTACAAATGTCCCAATCAAACTATAATAAAGGTCAAGATCCTATTCCCTGTTCTCCTGTTGTTTTTGTTCTGAGAAAGACAATTGTGCTTGTTTCAGATGGGGCTGAAGGAGACAATACCATAAAATTTGAAACCAATAAACTCAATTAATTAAAGGATTAGGAGGCAGTGTAAATGTGATTGTGAATATGGTGGAGAAAGAGGTCACCATGGAAATGCTTAGTGGTTTTCTGTAAAACTGTTCTAATCATCAAGAATACATATGGTGCCCCTGGAGATCATATAAAATATGAAGTTGCAGGGGTGAAACTATAGACAGAGAAAGAAAACAATGATCAGTGAACACTAATCAAGAAAGCTATGAAAGTCCGGGCCTGGAGAGATAGCACAGTGGCGTTTGCCTTGCAAGCAGCCGATTCAGGACCAAAGGTGGTTGGTTCGAATCCTGGTGTCCCATATGGTCCCCCGTGCCTGCCAGGAGCTATTTCTGAGCAGACAGCCAGGAGTGACCCCTGAGCACAGCTGGGTGTGGCCCAAAAACCAAAAAAAAAAAAAAAAAAAAGCTATGAAAGTCCAAGCCTTCCAAGAATGACCCTTTTACTAGGAGACAACACATAGTGGCTTGGAGAAGGGAAATTTATTTCTGGTAGATGTTGTTTTTTGCTTCTTCTCCAAATCCCATAGAACTTGACTTTGAAGCTTCCATTTCCTGCTCTCTAAAACATGAAAATGAATGAGAACATGTAACTCATTGGCTGAAAATAAATTCATCCAAGAGTGCATGAGAAGTGTTGAGCTTTAGTTAACTTTATAAAAAGCTCAGTGATGCAAGGTTTTCATGGGTGTCAATGTTGCACTGTCCAAAGAATTCATGTAGACACTCCATTATAGATTCAGGCAAATGGCATTTGTTAAATGAGAGCCAAAGACTTACAGGCAGAGCAAAGATGAAGGGGTTCATATTTTTTGCAAGTGGGCCATAGTTACAGGAGATGGCAAGGCTATTTTTGTGCTTAAACCTAATAACCTTGGGACCTGAGCAATAGCACAGCAGGTAGGGTGTTTGCCTTGAATGCAGTCGACTCAGGTTTGGTCTCCAGCATCCCATAGGATGCCCCAAGCACCAGAAGTGAGTCCTGAGTGTGCCTCCCCAAAATAACACAAAACTGAATAATTTAGTGAGTTGGACACTTTCTACATTAAGATACAGTGTCATGGTAGTTTTGGATAAATTACTGACAAGACCATTTTGGCCCAAGAGATGGTTGATGCATTTAAGGACAAGCATGCTGCTTATTTGATCATCTTAAGGATGAGGCTCATTTGAGACAGAGCCGAGGCTTGTGTCAGACCAGGAGTAGCTCTTCCCCACATCAAGTGCCATGGAAGAAATGGAGGGTTTTTTTTTAGGGCAACATTTCTGACCCCCAAATCTTTGAGCATCCCGCTTATGAGCAACAGGCTAGTGGGAAGTCCTCACAACATAAAATTTCACAAGAGGAGGAAGAAATGTCGACTGTCAGAGAGAAAACCTGAAAATTAGAAGTACATTTAAAGTAGTCATTTTTTTTCAGAGACCAGATTCATTCATTAAAATTGAATGAGTAGCTTGCAGGGCATTTTATGGTAAAGTATCTTAGAATTATTATTAAATCTGAAAGTAGGTACATGCATTTGCTTAAGCATGCTAAAGGCAAGAAGGCAAGTTGATTTCAGAGGGTGTTTTGTGTGTGTGTGTGTGTGTGTATGCCAACATGAATGCACTGCTATTATTTCATCAATATACAATAAATTATTCCTAAGGAACTTCCAAAGGTATTAATGTTTTCTGGGCTCCTTTTTTCCTAGCTGGTTGTATAGAGAGAATTTTCTGGAAAGCTTTTTTTTTTTTTTTTTTTTTTTGGATTATGGGCCATACCTGGCAGCACTCAGGGGTTACTCCTGGCTCTGTGCTCAGAAGTTGCTTCTGGCAAGTTTGGGGACAACATGGGATGCTGGGAATCGAACCAGAGTTCTTCCAGGGTTGGCCACATGTAAGGCAATTGCCCTACTGTATGCTATTTGCTCTGGCCCCTAGAAAGCTTTTTTTTTTAAAGTGAATTCTTTGTAAGAGAATAACAAACCCACAATACAATAGAAAATGAAGAGCAGAAGAACTAGTTTTCAGAAAGAAGATGGCCAGTAGAATAAAAGTAAGGGGAATAAATTAGGGACCACACACAGATGGAGGGGGAAAGTGCCCCTCTAGAGGCAGACTGGGACATGGAAGGGAACTGGGGACATTGGTGGAGAGAAGCAAAGGACTCTGGTGAAGGGACAGGTGCTGGAACATCGTATACCTGAAACTTACTCATGAAGAACGTTGTAACTCTGCAATTATTTATGAAGCTTAAAAATAAAATATTATATTTTATCATTCTTCTAGACTTTACCAGCCTAAGATGGGTCCTTTGAGAAGGTAAGATAGGAAGGAAAAGGCTCAAAGAGTTAAGGAGACAGCAGGAAGTTGGAGTAGCAGAAAGAGCCTTGGCCAGCACTGATCTCACAGAAGTGCAAATTCCCAGAAGCAGCTCAGCTGCACCCCACTTCACCCCTTATCCACGCAGCTGCTTGAACTCACTTCAAGTTTCCCAAAAAGAGGCAGAAGCAGTTTCCAAGCTATGCTCAGGAGCAAGCACCTTTCTTAATCAATATGAAATAGTAACAGTGAATTTTAATTTTGTTTTTATTTTGGGCCATATCCAGCAGTGCTCAGGGCTGATGCCTGGCTCTACACTCAGAAATCAGTCTTCAAGGTACCTAGTGGACCATTATGGGGTGCGGGAATTAAATTAGGGTCAGTCACTTGTCAGGCTGGCGCCCTCCCCGCTGTCCTATGGCTCAGGCCCAGAAACAGTGCATTTAATTGGCCTCCTTTCAAAGCGTCCCATGAAACAATCCTGCTAATGAATTGGCTGATCTCATATTTCACTTACACTATCAGGGTATTATTAGTTTCTCCTTTAGGGCTTATGACACCACTGACAGTTCAAATGCTTCTTTAATTACTGTGTCTCAGATTCCACGTCTTTTTTATTACAATTATTTTGATATCATATTTATTAGGGACCAGCAGAGAATAGGAAGTGATTCAGAACAGAGACAAAGAGACAAGCATTCAAGCCAAGTCCACTTAGTAATGGGCACATCTGGTTGATGCTCAAAATGCAGTGGAAGGTGTAGGGGGCTTGGAAGAGATGCTTTGATTTAGATTAATGGGGCTAACATGAAACTCATTTGATGGAAGTGACAGCAACAGTTTTGAATATTATACTCAGTTTCCTTCACACCAAATGGTGCCTGGGAATTGACTGAGTCTTCTCCAAGCAGTTGTAACATCTAAGGGAAACAAGAGCCACAACCTACAAGGGAACTTAGTGGGGACATAGCTTGGGGAAAGCCCTCAGGTGCCTTCCCCAGCACCTCCAGGAAGGTTTCAAGAGAAAAGGGAGATTTGGCCATCAATGCAGAGCAAGTGGTCCAGAGAACAGAGCAAATTTATTCTGGCAAACAGCATCTATATCAACATGTGCCCGAAAGAAACACAATTTATTGCACCCAAATGCTGAGAGCCTGTTTTCTTTCAAGAAGGTATGAAAGAGGCCGGATTTGATTTTAAGTCAACAAAAGAATAGAACTGTCTTTGCTGTGAGATACATTTTTGAAGCAGATGAGAACAAATCAAAGTAGGACTTCCAAAGGTGAGAGAAGGAGGAGGAAGAGGAGAAAGGGGAGGAAGAGGAGGAGGAGGAAGGGAGAAAGAAAGGAAAAAAAAGAGGAAGGGAGTGAAGAAGGAAGGAGGAAGGGAAGGAAGGAAGGAAGGAAGGAAGGAAGGAAGGAAGGAAGGAAGGAAGGAAGGAAGGAAGGAAGGAAGAAGGAAGGAAGGAAGAAGGAAGGAAGGAAGGATTTTCTTTTATTTTGTTGTTTTTGGTTTTTTATTTTTGGGCTACAATTAGCAGCACTCAGGGGTTACTCTTGGCTTTGCATTCAGAAATCGCTCCTGGATGGGGCAGGAGAGATAGCATGGAGGTAAGGTGTTCGCCTTTCATGTAGAAGGTCATTGGTTAGAATCCCGGCATCTCATATGGTTCCCCGAGCCTGCCAGGAGCGATTTCTGAGCATAGAGCCAGGAGTAACCCCTGAGCACTGCCAGGTGTGACCAAAAAAAACAAAAACAAAAACAAAGGAAGGAAGGAAGGAAGGAAGGAAGGAAGGAAGGAAGGAAGGAAGGAAGGAAGGAAGGAAGGAAGGAAGGAAGGAAGGAAAGAAAGAAGGAAAAGAAATCGCTCCTGGCAGGCTCAGGGGACAATATGAAATGCCAGGAATGGAAGTCAATGTGTGCAAGCAAACATCCTACCATGGTGCTATCTCTCTGGCCCCTTGAATATTTTCTTAACCTTGAGTTCACACCTGCAGCAAATGACTCACTATATCCACCTTGACCATGAAATGGAGGAGCAGAGTTGACCCCTCCCAACTCCCCATCACAGATATGGGGGTTAAGGGTGGGCTGGGCAATTCTCTGGGCCAGACTCATGGCTCCTGAGGTGTCTTTGCTCCCACAGCCAAGGATGGAACATTCAGATGTGTGGCCCAGGAAACACATCACACCAAGGGAGCATCACCCCGAGCCCATTTCTCCCTCTTCTCCATGTACCTTGGAGAAAGGTTTGACTGGCTCGTTTTGCTGATTAAAGGGGTCACATATCCTGCCAATGCTCTGGAGCTAAAATTCATTGAGAAGCAGAGGAAAATTCACCCTGTAAATAGGGACAGTTCCACTCTAATGAGTTACTAAACTTTGGGGTCCTCTGTTGGTTTCCAATGAATGCCCAGCCTGCCGTGGTCTCTATACACCCACCTTGGAATCTTTCCAAACACACAGTCCCTCACTCTGAGAGGGTGTGGGACAGGCACTACTGCCCCCATACGTCCCTCCATGTCCCTGTGAGCCTTTGTCTGGTCCTGCCCTCTCCTCTTTTCTCCTTCCTTTGTATCACGACTATACAGATGGTCTCTGTCCCTCTCCTGGTGCGGGGGGGGGGGGGGGGGAAGAGCAGAGACTGAAAACAATGACAAGCCCACTTCCAGGCTGAACTGGCAACCAACAGCTGGAGCTGCCATGGCAACCAGAGAGAGGGGTGCCCCAAATCTAGACTGTGCTGGTGTGCGGGGGTGTTTGAAAGGAGATGGGGGGATGGTGTGACAGTGGTCAGTAGAGTAAGGAGCAAAGATGAGCGGTGTAGACTCGGTCTGTCAGCATCTCTCCAAGTGTTGAAGGCTCATAATGTCCAGGGTGATGCAATGCCCAAAAGGTGCCCATTGCCCTCACTCTGAGGATTTATTCCCAAGCCAGTGACCAAAATTTCAAAAAACACTTTGTTGTTGTTTCTTTAAAAGTCTGACATTTCTGCAAGTACCATAAATAACGGATTTCCTGCAAGACAAACACACTATTGGGGTGGTGAGGAAATGAGAGGTTCTCTGGAGAGTCTGTTCACAGAATCTGTCTGTCCACAGAAATCTGTCCCAGGCTTCCCAAGCAAGACTCCTGATAAAACTATTTTCTATTCAAAAAAGGAAAATAAATAAGATGGGAAAGGGGGGGGAAAGATGCACATGGAAGTGGCTGGGAGAAAAGTGGGCATGTCACCCAAAGTTCCTTCCAGGCTGGTCTTCTGTGGAGTCATTATAGGACATGGTCAAGGATAAGAATGAAAACCTCACCCAGCCCAAGCTAAAGGAGACAAAGGGCAAAGGGAATCTCAGACACAAATAAAATCCAGACAATGAAAGGCCAGAAACAAAAAATTGATAAACAAAGAAAATAGGGCCTGGAGAGATAGCACAGCGGTGTTTGCCTTGCAAGCAGCCGATCCAGGACCTAAGGTGGTTGGTTCAAATCCCGGTGTCCCATATGGTCCCCCGTGCCTGCCAGGAGCTATTTCTGAGCAGACAGCCAGGAGTAACCCCTGAGCATCACCGGGTGTGGCCAAAAATAAAAACAAAAACAAAGAAAATAAACAAGTCATGAGAAGCAGAGGCTGAACGTTACTAAGAGGTTAGAGGGGGGTAATAAGGCAGAGCAAAATAATGGGAACAATGACAGAGTTCCCAGCTCAGGCAAGCACCAGACACCTACTCTGAGAATAAGGGCCTCACACACCTTTTGGCTGGCCAAATCCCTCCTCTCTCTGAGGTGTTGAGGTCGGAGTGGGGAGAGAAAGTTTTTATTCCTCTGAGCCTAATGTTGTGAATTTTCTGGTGGGGGAGAAAGGGAAAGACTTTCAAGGAAAGGGTAAGAAAATTGGGAGATGGGCGTTTCTGGTTATCTATCCATTGAGGGCTCTGAGCTTTATGATATACCCAAAAAGTAGCACCCCTGAAGAAGAGGGGAATAGGGAGGGAATGGGACATGTCTCCTGAAAATCACTGGACCCTCCCCCCCCCCCCAAGACCGTCTCTCTCGCCAGAAGAAGGTCCATAACTCAAGAGCAGTGTAAGCTCTCTGGGAAAGTGTCACAGCACTGCTCTGTATCCAAGGACATCCCAATAAGAATAAGTCATGGATCAGAGCTGAACACAGGAAGATGCAAGGGATGCCAGACTTTGGGGATAACATCTCCAGGACCAATTTCAGGCACTTCTCCTGGGGGGATTTCAAACCACAGGGCAGCCTTTTGTGGTAACCAGGGCTCACCTGGCTCAGTTTTAGAGAAACCAAGAGGATCTCAGAATCAACTCTGTTCCCTTCCCTTTTAATTGCCAAGTGGACAGAACCCCAGATTGCATAGACAAATTTCCCTTTTCATCCCCTCCCCATAGTCAGCAAGCAGAACATTTGAGAACCCTTCAGCGCCCAATTCTAGGCATTTTGCAAAGCTGTGGCCAGCCCGGCCCAATGGTGGCTATTTTTAATTATGGCTCTCGTCTGGCATGCAGCTTTGTTCTGAAATGGCTCCTAAATCTCAGTCCTGTATGAAGCTTTTTCCCTGAAAACCCTCACAGGAAATGTTGACGCTTCTCATTCGAGTGTCAGCTGCTTCGTGCTTCCAAATCACACGGATTTTCTGCAAGCAGAATTGAATACCCTGGATCATCTCAGCACAAATATTTTAATAACCCGGTTTCCATTTCATACCGACTGACCCCAAAGCAAGGTGGTGAAAAGCAGCGGAAACAGGGGGAAGAGAAGGACGATTCTTGATACATGATTGACAGGGGTGTTGGGAGCAAGTAAAGAGAAAGAGTGAGAGAGAATCATAGAAGATGATGAAATGGTAAATAGAAATTTTTTTTTCTTTAACTCTGAGACTCTAGGGTTAAATGTAGCTAGACTATATCTACAATGACTCAGATTTACTCTGTGTATGTGGTGTTCTGGAAAGTTTCTACCAGTTCCCACAGTGAGTGACAAGCTCCCAAACCTCATTTATCTGAAGCTTATTCTTAAAACGTAATGGCTGAACTTGGGCATTTTCTTTTTCATTTTATTTATTAGGGGTGGGATGGGAAAAAAGTTGGGGCCACACCAGGTGGCAAATGCCTTCCCTCAGGCTGGGTCAGCCTTGTCTACATCAGGCATGAGCTGCATTTAGTTCCAGAAGCTAAGACCATTGGATTCCTCCAGATCCAAGGACTGTGGGGGCAGATCACCCCAATCCTCTCTTTGCTTGAAGCAAAGCTTCTACCATCCCAGCTGTTCCACATCCTGGCCATCATTTCTTAAGAGATACCTGGAGCAGACTGTCCCCACAGAGCCTGTCTTTGGGGACAAACAGATAATGCTGTGGCCCCCCTGTCCTCAATGGCCTGTGAGGCAGGGGACAGAGATGGGCACCTCATTCAACCCATGTTCAAAAGGGCTCTTCCAGGCAGCAAGACCTAAGTTTTTCATTGTAAGTTTTCCTAGCAATGCTGAGAAGAAATATGGCCACACACATACAGTGCATAAAACTCCAGTCTGTTTCCCCTCTAATTGGTAATAAATGTAAATGTTTGGTTATGCCTGACTAGGGAGCGATGAGCAACACATCTGCCTGGCTGTTCCGCAGCATCACGAGCCCTGTGTGTGGAGCCATCTGCAGTCTGAAAGGAGGGAAGGAAGGGAAGAGGGGCAGAAAGAGGCTGGAAACCTGGACAACTTCAGGATCTGGCACTGAACTACTGGCCTGGTTCTCTGAAAAGGGCCAGTGGGGCCCACATATGTCTTGATGCCACTTGGAAATTCCTCCACTAAAAAGAGAAAAATAGGGCCCAAGTGATAGGATAGTGCTTGCCATGGACACGGTGACCCAGGTTCAATCCCCAGCATCTCTTAGGGTCCTTTGAGTACTGCCAAGAGTAATTCCTGGGTGTAGAGACATTGTAACCCCTGAGCATTGCCAGGTATGGCCCCAAACTGAGAGAGAAAAAAAGAGAATGAAAGATAGAGAGCAAGAACTATAGTCTGAGCTTTAGGTTGGCAAGAAAAAGGGAGCCCCCATTGAAATAAGGACCCCACTGCCAAGACAGGGTTAGGGCAAAGCCCCTGACTACATCTCAAGACCTCAGCAGAGCAAAAGCAGATTTGGGGGTCACCTGATCTGTGCCACTGCTGGCCTGGGACCCAATGAAGGGCTACAAAAGTAAAGGGTTTATTAGAGGCCAGTATTCCTGCATCTACAGGTCAATTTGATGTGAAGTACAGGAGCAGAAACTTGCAATTACGAAAGGGTCATATCAGCATTGCCTCATAGAAAAGGGGGTGTCAGGGGCCGGAGAGGTGGCGCTAGAGGTAAGGTGTCTGCCTTGCAAGCGCTAGCCAAGAAAAGACCGTGGTTCGATCCCCCGGTCCCATATGGTTCCCCCCAAGCCAGGGGCAATTTCTGAGTGCTTAGCCAGGAGTAACCCCTGAGCATCAAATGGGTGTGGCCCGAAAAACCAAAAAATAAAAGAGAAGGGGGTGTCAGGACGAGTCAAAGGATTCAACGAGAGCGCTGGAGAAGTGGCTGGTTCTCGGAGTGGAAGTCAGCTGAAGACTGTGAAGAAAATGCAGGTAGAAGAGAAAGGAAAAATGAGAGGGACGAAGACTTGAAATGGGGCCCACTCAGAATGAAAACTTCTAGTTCAATTTTGAGAGATTCCAGTTGAGTTTCCAGTGCTGAGCAGGTCAGTGGTGTTGAAAGGTTAGTGGGAGAGCGAGGCTAAAAACAAGAACTTTCTCAGCTACCAATCGTTGGTTCTAGAAGGCTGTGTAGAGATTCCTCTGGCCTCTAGAAGGCTCTAGAAGATTCCTCTGGCCTTAGGAGAGATGTTATTGTAGAACAACAGGGGACATAGGGGAGTGGCTGGAAGTAGGAGGCAGATATAGATGCAACAGAAGATTCCAGAAAATATTGATGTCATAAAGTGGCAGGGACTGCTGAGGAGATGGATGGGAGCAGGGTAGGCAGAAAAGGAAGACTCAGATACTTCAAACACCCTGGAGCATATGCATGTGCAAAATATGTGGATATATGAGCACATACATGTGCTCCATCTCCCCGAGGTGAGGAGGGGTATGGATTTGTGTGGCATCAAGCTGCAGGGAGATAGAGACTTCCACTCAAATATCTGAGAAGGGTGTCTGTCTGAGACCTCAGAAAGGCCCATATTAGAGCTTAAGCATCAAGGCAGGGAAACTTCTGGTGGAAACTGGTCAGCCTTGACCCTTGGGGGGGAAAAAATGGCTGAGTCTGGGGTTGGGAGGACTCACTGGAAAGGGAGTTGTTTATTGGAACAAGAACTCAGAGAACAGAGGGGGAAAGGGTAGAGAAGGGAAGGGAAGAGAAAAAAAGAGAAGAGACGGGGGGGGGGGGGGCCCGGAGAGATAGCACAACGGCATTTGCCTTGCAAGCAGCCGATCCAGGACCAAAGGTGGTTGGTTCGAATCCCGGTGTCCCATATGGTCCCCCGTGCCTGCCAGGAGCTATTTCTGAGCAGACAGCCAGGAGTAACCCCTGAGCACCGCCAGGTGTGGCCCACAAACCAAAAAAAAAAAAAAGAGAAGGGACGGGAAAGGAAAAAGAGAAGGGAAGGGAAGGGAAAGGAAAAAGAGAAGGGAAGGAAGGGAAAGGAAGAAGGAAGGGGAAGAAAAGGGAAGCTCCATTTGGGCTCTATGCAGAGGTGCCCAGGGGCCAATTGTTATTGTACAGACACATTTAAGGGTCTGAGGAGTCACAGGGCTGGGAATATAAGTAATGATGCCTCCATGGTTCCCTCTCAGATTTGAACTTGGAAAGTGGCTTGCAGAGAAGTCAAGAAGGCATGTCTAAGATAGGTCAGGAAGAGAGCAATTCGCTAAAGGATGAGCAGATTTAAGTGCATCCTTGAAGATTTTCCTTCGCCTTCAGTTCTCTATTACCATAAAACACTTCACACCAAGCCAGGAGCTGGCGTTCATCCGAGCCTGAAAGCCTGCTGCCTCCCCGCGAGCTATTTTGGGTGACATTCTGTTTATTTTTAGCCACCATTGAAATTCACTCTGGAGCATCTTGGAGTGCACCCAGGAGAGGGTGACTTGGCTAGCGAAGTTATCTGGAGAAACATGCAGAGGAGGAGGAGGAATTTACAGATATGCCCAGACTCTCCCAGGAACACACATGCACTGGTATACATGACAAAGATCTCTCCAGAAACTTACAAGAGCAGCCAGTAGGAAGAAACCAGGCGATTGGCTGAACTAAGTACCAGGCATCCACATGGAGTCCACTCTGCTCCAGAAAGCCCTGATGAGGGAGCCCCACCAATTAGGCTCTGTGCAGAGATCTAATGAAGAAGTAGATCAAGTCTAGGTTGTCCTGAAGTGCTTAAGAACTCATGAAGTCAGAGCGATGGTGCATCGGTAGTGTTTGTTTTGCCAGAGGCTGACCCCCAGCGTCCCATATGGTCCCCCGAGTCTGCCCGGAGTGATTTCTGAGCGCCTAGCCAGGAGTAACCCCTGAGTGTCACCGGGTGTGGCCCCCAAACCGAAACCAAAACAAACAAACAAACAAAAACAAACAAACAAACAAACAAAAAAAACAAAGGGGCCCGGAGAGATAGCACAGCAGCGTTTGCCTTGCAAGCAGCCGATCCAGGACCAAAGGTGATTGGTTCGAATCCCAGTGTCCCATATGGTTCCCCATGCCTGCCAGGAGCTATTTCTGAGCAGACAGCCAGGAGTAACCCCTGAGCATCGCCGGGTGTGGCCCAAAAACCAAAAAAAGAAAAAAGAACTCAAGGAAGAATCCAGAAACCAGCAAGATCAATGGCTAAAGGAAGCTCAAGGGATGGTGTGTGATTTAGAGAGAGACCATGGCAAAGGTAGAGAGGGAGGTCAGGGAAGAAGGACAAGAACATTATTTTGAATAGAATGACTATGACCCACATGGATCCATCACTGAGAGATGAGTCAGGCACCTCAGGGACTGGAATCTGGTCAGAGCTGCTCCTGGAAGGTTGGGCGAGAAAGGTGAGGAAGAGAAGGGAGAAAGATCCTTACCAGGCTCTTTGGACATTTTCTCAAGGGTGACTGGAAGCCATTAATGAATTAAATTCAAAGATGGTTATTAGGGTGGGAGCAATAGGACAGTAGGGAGGACATTTGCACGCAGCTGACCAGAATTTGATCCCCAATACCCAAAAAGGGTTCCCTGAGCACCACCAGGATTAATTCTTGAGTGCAGAGCTAGCAGTCAGTCCTGAGCAGTGCTGAGTGTGACCCCTCCCCCCAAAACAAAACAAAAAAAGATGGCTCTTAAAATGAGTGAAAGGGAGGCCGGAAAGATAGCATGGAGGTAAGGCATTTGCCTTTCATTCAGAAGGACCGTGGTTCGAATCCCGGCATCCCATATGGTCCCCCGAGCCTGCTAGGAGCGATTTCTGAGCGTGAAGCCAGGAGTAACCCCTGAGCACTGCTGGGTGTGACCCCCCCAAAAAAAATAAAGGGAGAGGGGGAGGGATAGACAGAGAATGATTGTACTCATTTGTGGGACATACAAATAAAGAGGACCAACTCAAGGTAGGAAGCTTTTCACAAAAAGTGGAGGAGTGCAGTTAGTGAAGAGAAGGGAGCATTATGACATTGAGATTTGGGAATAATCATTCTGGACAAGAAGTAGATGCTGAAAGGAGGGAAAGTAATATGCATGATGCCCCTTCAGTAACAATATTGAAAACCACAATTCTAAATGAAAAAAAAAAAAGAGAGGGAGTGGGGGGGGGACAGGGGCAGGAAGGAAAGTGGGAACATCGGTGGTGGGGAGTGTACTAGGGGAGGGTATTGGACATCGTATGACTTAAATTCAATCATGAATAACTTTGTGTCTAAAAAAAAACAATCTTGTAACGACGGTGTTTAAATAAAGCAATTTTGAAAAATGATGCTTCTTGCCAGGGCTTTAGAGGAACAAAGCAACTCTAGAACTTCATGAGATAAAGGCTGGGGGCAGGAAGGTAATGCTGATGAAATCGATGATTCCAGAAATACTGGATTCCAGAAATGGTGGGAGATGTTAAGGGGCTGTAGAGCAAGGTGGAGGCAGTGGGTGGGAGGGCAGAAAAGGGAGATTCAGAATGACTTTTAGGGGGCCAGAGTGATAGCATAGTGAGGAGGTGATTGCCTTGTAAGCAACTGACCTGGATTCTATCCCAGGCATCCCATATAGTCCCAAGAGACTCCAGGAGTGATCCCTGAGCACAGAGCCAGAAATTAGCCCTGAGTACTGCTGGAGGTGACCCCAAAACAAACCAACCAATAAAGAAAACAAAAAAAAGAAAACCAAAAGACTTTTAGATCTGAAAGCTTTACTGTCACATGGGGTGGATGTTGTCGCTGATGCCCAGGAAGAAAGGAAGATGTAGGGAGCAGGAGAGAAGGTTGGGGACAATAAAGAGGAGGAAGAGGGAAATGTTCATCTCCATTCCCCATTATAGATGCATAATGGCAGGACCTAAAATCGAATGTTCCATGGTTGCCCTGAAAAGATCCACAGTGAATTCTGCTTAGCTGAGATTCTGTTGGAATCTCCACGCAGGCTCCAGGGGATCCATCACACACAAAGTTGGTGGAGTTGGTGGCCGCAGAAACAGAGAAGGGAATAGGACATGAATCATAGGGCGGATGGGCTAAACCCATGAGACCTAAATGGAGCTTCCAGAACATTCAGTTTTTCTACCTCCCTTAGAAGGGAGCAGGAGGGAAATCAGGGAAGGTCAAATGAAGCGAATCAGCAAGAAAAAGCATGGCAAGAGGAAATCATTCCATTGAAAGGTGAAATAAGGGGCCGTAAAGATACACAGCAGATAGGATGTTTGCCTTGTAGATGGCCCACCCAGGTTGGAATCCTGGCTTTCCATATGTTCCCCTGAGCCTGCCAGGAGTGATTTCTGAGCACAAAGCCAGGAGTACCACCAGTTATGATCCCAAAACCAAAATAAATAAATAATTGTAGATAAAATAAAAGATGAAATGAGAGTATTTTCTAGGAGGGACAGAATCTCAAGGTTCGGGGCTAGAGAGATAGCATGAAGGTAAGGCATTTGCCTTGCATGCAGAAGGACAGTGGTTTGAGTACCAGCATCCCATATGGTCCCCTGAGCCTGCCAAGAGTGATTTTTGAGGGTAGAGCCAGGAGTAAACCCTGAGCGCTGCCAGGTGTGACCCAAAAAACAAACAAACAAACAAAAAAGAATATCGAGGTCCCTGGCAAGGCGCTGAACTGTCCACACCTCACTGCTGCCCAAATTTGTGAATAACCAGACAATGAGCAGATGACCATCCAGGTCAGAGAGAGAGATGCTCTCGGCCCCACTGTCAAAAGTCTAAACTGGTACTTTTGCCCCCTTTTCTCTAGAGTCTGGGGTCTTCCAGATATTCTTTTTTGGGGGGAGGGGGCCACACCTGGCAGCGCCCAGGGATTACTCCTGGCTCTGTGCTCAGGAATTACTCCTGGCAGGGTATCCTGCTCAGGGATCCTCTGTGATGTCAGGGTTCAAACCCGAATCAGTATAATGCAAGGCAAACGCTCTCCCCACTGTACTATTGTTCAGGCCCCTTCAAGATATTCTTTTTGGGGGAAACTACCCCAGCAGCACTCAGGGGTCACTCCTGGCTTTGTCTCAGAAATCATTCTTGGCAGGCACAGGGGACCATATGGGATGCTGGGATTTGAATCAATGTCCATAGTAGATTGGCTGCAAGGCAAACGCCCTACAGCTGTGCTATCCCTCCGGCCCCATCCCTTCCAGATATTGTTATTGTCACTGGACTCTGCCCAGGCTGAATTCAGATCCTTTCCTGTCAGACCCTCCATCACCACTGTCCCATCTTTCTTGTCCCTTTCCATTATTCCAACTACAGTTTCCAGCTGCTGGGAGACCACCTCTCAAATGCCCACCCTTACTCCCTGGACCCCAGGGAGTTTCCAGGGAAACTCACAGCCTCAGAGTCCTGCGTGATCATTACAATGATTCAGATTAACTGGGATGGACCTTGTCAGCAGGGCCCAACTCAGCAGAGGGGACCTGCCCACTTGGGGGAGGGTGTGGAAAAGAAGACCCTTGTGGGGGGCCCTTCAATACCCAAGATGCTGTAGCCGAGAATTGAGTGCTGGTCTCTCTGTTGGGAATCATTGGGAAATTTTTTTTATTTAATGAAACATAATTGCATTTATTTCCATTTTTTCCCCTTTCTCTAACTTCTTCTTATTCTCATCCTGAAATTCTGTTTTTAGATTTCTCCCCTATGATTTGTTTTGGGTTGAGGATGCTTTTTTTTTTTTTTTTTTAATTCTGCTGACAGGATGTTTTGCTGGAGGCAAGCATATTGCTGTGCTGGCACAATTCCAAGTGACAGGATTCTCCACCATTACAACCAGCTCCTTTCCACCAAAGCTGACCTCCTTGGCTTTTCTTATATATGGCAGCATTCAGGAAATATCTCATGAGGCCAACAGGAGCCTCTGCAAAGGGGTTCCTGGGGCCTGAAGGAAGGCTTGATGGCAAGCTTAAACATGAGGCCCTGAATGTGATCTCTGATGCCACCCACATACACCCTTCCACTCTCCTCTCTGGAATCTCCAGTAATCAGACAGAGTATGTGATCTCCAATATATAGCCAGACACATGCCACCTTTCCCCTACTAATTCAGGTGGGGGTGGAGGAATGTCACTGCAATATATGGGCAATGCAGGGAAGTGGGGAGCAGAAGAAAAAGTAATGAAATAAATAAAAGGGCTCTTGGAGTCGAAGCAATAGCATAATGGGGAGGAAATTTGCCTTACATCTGGCTGACTCGGGTTCAATCCCCAGCATCCCCTAGGACCCCCTGAGCCCACCAAGAGTAATTTCTGAGCTCAGAGCCAGGAGTAACTCCTGAGTGCTGCTAGGTGTGGCCTAAAACCCAAATTTTAAAATAAAATAAACAAAAGGACTCATTTTGCTAGAGTGAATGGTGGTATCGAAAGTTACACAGGTAGAGGAAAGTAGAGAAAAGCCCCGAGAACTGCTTCTTTCTTTAACACACTGGTATTTCTAAGGGCGCTGCTTGATCTTTTGTTTATACCAAGAAAGTGGAGAAACTAAGTGAAGGATTTGGCAAACCCAATCGGTTCTGTCACAGGCCTAACAACAAGTGATGTCAGCTGTTGAGCATGAAGGAGACAGGAGGGAGCAGCCCACCAGGGCTGTGTCTCCCCAATTCCCAGCCTTGGCTCCCTCCCCACAGCACTCTGGGGGAAGCACAACATACCTTGGTGGTGATGCCAGTGATCAAATCTGGGTCTCAGGCTTGCAAGGCAAGTGCTTGGCCACTGAGCTCCATTTCCAGCCCCTGCCACCTGGCTTCCAGCACATATTATATGTATGTTCCATGGGCAGGAAAAAGCCATTATCGAGGAGATTACATGCTGGGCTGAGAAAGACACCCTCCCACCCCCTCACCCTAGAGACTAAGCCCAGTCCCCCTACAAAACTTAAAACCTTAAAGCCTTAAAACCTTCCCTGAGGGCCAGTTGGAGGGACACTTTCTCCTCCAAGTACCCAGGTGGAATCACGGGGGCGAGAAGGGGTACAGCCAGCACATTCCTGCTTTTCTTCCTGGTCCAGAGAGAGAATGATCCATGAGAAATTGAATTCATTTCCTGCGGTTGGCACGACATGACTCTCTGGCAGCATGCAAGCTGGTCAGTCCGCAGGGGGACCAGAAAAATGAAGAGCAAGTCTCAGAAATCATGTTCTTTACATGAGAATGGATCAGGGAGAGGGTCTGGGAGGGGGTGTCGCCAGAAATAGCCTGAGGGAGAGCTGGAGGGAGGCGGAGACAGGGATGGAGGAAAGAAAGGGAGCTGAGGCTGGGTTGGGGGTGGGGGTAGTTCCTCAACCCTGCAGGCAAAATCCTTTCCCCTAAAGAAACGAATTTCAAATGACACCAAGTGAGCCTGAGATCCACTTTTTGGGTCATCTACTTACACTGCCAGAAAATTCCTTTTTATGAAGAAGAGTGAGAGAAAAGAGATGTGTGTATGGGAGAGGAAGAGAGAGAGAGAGAGAGAGAGAGAGAGAGAGAGAGAGAGAGAGAGAGAGAGAGAGAGAGAGAGAGAGAGAGAGAGAGAGAGATCACATTGCCCCAGACTGAAAACCAATGCATAACTATTATACAAAATTGGAAAAGTAGAGAAAAACATAATGACCAACATTGCCCAGTCCTCCACCCACACAAGCCAGAATAGCTTCTTCTATGCAGATTTCATTCTCCAGATGAGTGGATGTGTGCCTGATCTGGGGATAAAAGTACAAATATATATATATATATATATATATATATATATATATATATATATATATATATATATATATATATATATATATATATATAGAGAGAGAGAGAGAGAGAGAGAGAGAGAGAGAGAGAGAGTGTAGGGGGATAGGGGTCATTTCAAACGATGCTCATAGGGGTTCCTAGCAAATTTCACTCAATCATGTCAGTGGCTCCAGTATGGGTCCCAGATTCAGTGGTGCAATATTGGGAACCACCAGGAGGTGGTGTTGATAGCAGGGAGGAGCTGATGGGGGCAGGTAGTGCCAGAGAATGAACTAGATGGGGTGAGTCCTATGCTGTTTCTTCCAGAGGGCAATTTTCTCAGCCAAGGCAGCTGGAGTTGCTATTCTGCTGTGGTGATAGCAGGAAAACAGTCAGTGGCCATCAAAGTAGCTGTTGGCCACTGAAGCTTCTCCTTATCTGCTCCTGCCCGGTCTCTCCACACAGATTCCATTGAATGACCCCACATAGGAGCCAGCCAACGAAACTTCCTGAGCAATCGATATGACTGGGAGAAAATAAGTATATGTTTCCTCCCTCTGAGTGTTCCATGCAGGGCATTGAGAGGAAGAAAAAAGTCCACTTCCGTTAGCATTTTCTCACCACCTGGATTGCTTGTGTGCTAAACTCAACTCCTCCATGTCCCATATCAGAACTAGTAACAGCTCTGTTCTGGCTGTTCTTTTTTAGGAGAAGTAGGGATACTGATCCAAGTGCTGTGGATCTGATGGTTCTCGAAGAGAGACTGCCTAGGTGGGAAGTCATCAGGGAGCACAGCGGTAAATTCAAGCAGGAGCTTTTTGGCACCAGGGCTTGGGGCCTCAGTAGCCATTGGCAAAACCAGAAGGATCGAATGAGGACAAATGTTCATAATTTGTGTGTGACAGAATCAGACTGCTCACTGATGCTCTGGACTGATGTCCTTTCAGACCAGACTTCCTCTGGTCATACCTCTGGACCTTGACTATTGCTACCACCAAGGAACTAAAACCTAGTCCCAGTACCTAGATCTATGATGTTTTGCTGCTCCCACAAGCCTGAGATGGGAACTGGCTGGAAGGCTGCCTTGGTGCTCTGAGATCTGAGTTCTTTTCCTCACAGTTTCAGTTTCAGTGCAGTTTCAGTTTCCATGGTCATCAACATGCCGATGGTCCCTAAGGACAAGCTTTGTTGGTACCTTCCACTCCCTTGACAACAAGAAACACATTCACAACTTTCTTCTCTCTCTTCATGCCCAATAGTTGGGGATAAAGAATACTCCCTTCTGACCACTGTGACTATCTCCCTTACCATTCTTCTACCTGTCACATGATTGTGCAACATCAACTGTCACCTGTCCCATCTCTACCCCTCTCTGTCCCAGTCTCCTTATGGTGCATATTTTAAAAATATGAGCCTTCATTCCCACTGCTGCACACTGATGCAATCAATGACTGGGCTAATGCCAGATTCCATTGGGTATAACAGGTCCCCTGTGTTACCCTACCCCTATTCTTTGTGTAAGCTTACCTACAAGAAAGACCCTCCCATTTCTGGGAGAGGTCTTGGGGAGATTTCAAAAGGTTTGGCCTCAAGATCAAAAGAGGGATTCGCATGGATGGAGGTTGGAGGAGAGGTGGCTGAAAGAAGCTAGACGCAAGACAAGCTGACAAAACCATGCTTAAATAGGTTTAAGATTATAGGCCACATACGTTGGCCAGGGCAAATAAAGATGTTATCTTCTAAAGAAGCCTGCCTGCATATGAGTTTTCTACCCGCCGCTCTCCTGAACCCAAATACCCGCCAGCTGGAGAGGTTTGGAGCCATGTGGCCTGGTACGGCAGAGAAAGGCCCCTCCATTCATCCCATCACCATCCAAGCCCATCCTAAGGGCTCTGATACAATACCCTGAATACCCCCAGGATGGGGACCTGCTGTCACCCTCTCTGACCACTCACTTCCCCAATACTCAATTGAGTTCTTATCATCATTCTCGACCTAAGCAACAATCACAGTTTGCGAGCATCTCATTTTATTCTCTGGCTAGGGGGGTGTGACCCATTAGTTCCGTCAGGGCAAAATATTATCTATTTTCATGGCCATTTTTCCAGAGACTGGGGGGGAGGGGACAATGGACAGAGCATAATAAGTGCTCAATAAATATTTATAGAAGGAAGTAGCGGACACATCTGGCGTGTATGCCAACATCTCCTCACGGCACTGCCAATTGCTCTTGTCAATTGTTCTCTTGTTTTCCTCCCGCTCGATGGTCCTGTTTTAACAAAGGGATAATTTTATTTGCAATCACTCTCTGAGAGTTGAAATGTTTACATGGGGAAGGGTAATACCATGTTCAGCCAGAATTTGAGATATTGTTCAGATTATCTCCCCAGCTCTGGGATGTACTTACCACCCTTCCACTTTAACACAATGGAAAACAAAGGTGTCTTGTCATGGGTCTTTGGGACAGAGTTATTTGTTCAAACCCTAACTATAATCCGGCCAATTGGTTCCCTATGCATTTCTGTCTTAAGATCTGCATTTTGATGGTGGCAATTGTGAGTGATAATTAAAAAGGCAAAACTTAGCCATATAATACCTTCAACTAAACTTCTGCTGAAAAAACTGGTGGGCAGTGTATTTCCTAGCTCTGCATGAAAATGTTTTGGATCACTACTGGGTATAAAGATTGCACACACTGGGCCAATAGTGTATTTGCAGATAGTGTATTTGCCTTGTGAAATGGCTGACCTGGGTTCAATCTGTGGCATCCCATATGGTCTCCTGAGCCTGCCAGTAGTAAGTTTTGAGCACATAACCAACAGTAACCCTTGAACATAGCTAAGTAAGGCCAAAACAAAAACAAAAAAATTGCACATACACACCCCAAATCTCTTTCCTCTCTTCCAGTTTCTCTCAAAAATAACAAAATTTCAGTTATTACTCTGTGGTTGACTAGTATTTATTGTAAAAGAAAACAAATAGTTACCCCACTTGGTATTAATGCCTTGGTGGATATGCTCTTTCTTCCTTCCTTTTCTCTGGGACACCCTTATGATTTATTTCCCATCTTCATAATTTAAAAACCCCACCAGTCTTTATTTACATGTCAGAATATTCTATCTATACAATGTGGGTATACTATAACTATACTATAATTATACAAAAGTAGGTAATTTTGGTCACCCTGATGGAAGACCTTCATTCAAATCAATGGAGTCTCTTTGTGGTCTCTCTCCTGGAAGATTTGTACTGGAATGGTGAGGCTCTCCTCCACAAAAGCCCTTCCAATTATCTGGGAGAATGACTGTCTTTCAGCAGTTCCATTCATAACCATTCTTCTCACCCCTCTTTCATTCCTCTCATCTGCATCCCCAAGATGCTTTACGTTATTCCAGGCCACTGTGATTCATTCTTTCCCCCTCAATATCTCTTCTTTTCCTAAGAGTCTCAGATGCAAAATCAAGTCCTTCAAAAAGAATCCCCAAATTGTTCTTTATAGACTTTCATGGCTGTCTCCATCTAAGGATATTTTGGGGGTCATTTCAGTCATGTTCTATACTAGCGTACAAGACCATCTCATGATAGTGAACCCTCTATTCATGCTATTATCATGCTTGGCTGGCTCTTGGTTAACTAAAGGCAATAGTGCTGGTTCTTACAAAAATGCCCAGGATGGGGGGGTCATTCCCCTCACCTGTGAGAGCAGGGGCATGAGCAGAGAAGGAAGACAAGACTATAATAGCAACTTAGCTCTGCAGTTGTGCAGAAGATTCCAGAAAGCACAATTTGTCGGCAGCAGCTAGGGCTGGATTCCCACTCCAGGCTGACTCAGCACTCCAGGTCCATCCCTCTTTCCTATATCAACAGCATCTGACCATTTACAATGGATGGGAGTAAATAGGCTGATGCACATGTTATCAGGTTTTTCACTCTGCAAAGGTGCAAAGTGCAAAGGGCTCAGTCGTGGACAGGAAACAGAAGCAGAACATGAAGCATCGGAAGGGCACAGCCTTGAGCCTTGAGCTAAGGTTACTCAGATCAGCCACAGATTCTCCAAGTCTGGCTCAAGCCTTGAGCCCCCCCCCCACCCCCCACCCTTGGAGAAATCTCAAGGCTACTTTCGGCTGGCAGTGAACAAATTCTGGAAACAGAGTTTGGAAATCATGATAGAGACCAACTTCCAGAAACAGAGCCTGAATATTCTGGCAGAAACCAACTTCTAGAAACAGCATCAGGAAATCAGAGCAGAGACCAGTGTCGCAGAGAACTCAGAGAAGATTTCAGAATGATACACTTGCCTGGTTGTGAATTGGAGCCTGTGAATCTAGTCTCTGAATCTTTTCCCTGAGACTAGCAAGTTCTCAAGTCCCTATGTTCAAGCCTTGCATCAGAGGGTTCGCATCTGAGCTCATTCAACATCACTGGCCCTGAGTCTACCACACTATTTCTCCCCTGTCGCTGCAGTTTCATAATTACATTTTTCTCACCAACCCTTCAGCATACTCAGCGTGCTGATCCTCATAAATCAACCCACAGACAAACAGGAGGAAAGAAGGGAGTAGCATGAAAGTAGGAGGCCTTGTGTAGAGTTATCAGAGCCAACAGGCAGGATTTGTTGGGCTTGTTGGTTGGTTTTATTTTGTTTCTGGACCATACCAAGAGGCACTCAGGGGCTTACTCCTGGGTCTGTACTCATGGGATCATCACTCCTGGAGGTGCTTCAGGAGGTGGGGGACATATGGGATTGAACCTAGGTATACTGTGTGCTAGAACCCTCTCCCACCCCTAGATATGGGACTTGAGCTGGCTGTAGTTTGGAATATCTGTGGACATTTAACATTTAACATAAAAACGGAGTGTCTCTCTGGTATTGATCAACATGCAAGCAAACTATTCTATGTAGTAAACTATGACCAAGATCACCTGCTCCACTCTTACTGGAGCTCAGTGGGATAACTTAGGCTAGCTGTCATCAAGGCGATGACAGAGAGCTAAGAGAAAAGGCGATGACAACAATGCTATGACTCAACTTGGGCTTCTTCGAGACCCAGTGACCGCGGGGATGGAGAACCAAGGCTACTAATGCAATTGGCTTAATTGTATTAATTCAATCGACAAAGCTAACGAAGAGACCTCTTGGCCCTCCAAGAGCAAATAATTATTTTAAAAGCACATCCCCTGCACGACTGTTTGGCAGGGAAAGTCAGATTTATTTATGGAGGGTGGGAGTAGCAAAAGGGAAATTTTGACCACTTTCCTAGAGAGCCATGCTGCTAGGCCCAAATAAAATATCCTTAGAAAAATGCTTCAGAGAGGGTGCCAAATGGGATGGAAGGGATGGGGAGGTTGGCAGGTCAGAGGGAGGCTCTGCTTGCTCAGAAATTTGGGTGTGTTGAAGCTGGAGCAATAGTACAGTGGTAGGGTGTTGATCTTGCACGCGGCCTAATGGGATTCAATTCCCAGCATCCCATATAGTCTCCTGCCAGGAGCAATTTCTGAATGCAGAAATAGGAATAACCCCTGTGCCAGCACTGCTGGGTGTGGCCCAAATTCCCCCCTCCAAAAAAAAGAAAAGTGGGGTGTGGTTTGGAGTAGGGGTTGGGAATAGTACCTTCCTGCTAACCCTGAAGCTGGTCCTGGAATTATCTTATTTTTGTTTTATTTTGTTTGGTATTTTGGTTTTCGGGTCACACCTGGTGATGTTCAGGGGTTACTCCTGGCTATATGCTCAGAAATTGCTCCTGGCTTGGGGGACCATATGGGATGCCGGGGATCAAACCCAGGTCCATCCTGGGCAGCCAGGTACAAGACAAATGCCCTATTGCTGAGCTATCACACCAGCCTCAGTCCTAGAATTATCTTATCCCCTTGTCTGACCTGGTGTGTTTGGCTAAGATTCCTGCTGAAACAGACCTGTCCAGATCCCCTAAACTCGAAGCCACTCCAGACCCTGTATGTCCTTTAGCAGTCACGTATACTAAAGCAGGTCTTGTCATACTCCAGTGTCCCTACATCATTACAACTCCACATTATGAGGGGTGTGACTATCTGGAAAGACATTTAACCTGCAATGGATGGGCGTGAATGAGTTAGTATATGCACAAACACACGCATGTGCATAAGTATGCATGTGATGAGGGGCAGTAGAGAGAGGTAGAGAGGGCAATGAGGGAGAGAGGAGAAAGAGAAAGGGAAAGACAGAGGAGAGGAGAGAGAGATAGGGGAGAGGAAGGAGAGAGAAGGAGGAAGGGAAGGAGGGAGGGTGAGGGAGAGAAAGGAGAGAAGAGAGGAGGAAGGGTGAGAGAGAGAGAGAGAGAGAGAGAGAGAGAGAGAGAGAGAGAGAGAGAGAACACATGCAGAGTGGGAGATTCATATCCAGCCCCAGAATACAGGACTGCAAGAAGGCTTGGCAGCAGGCCTGGGGCAGTCGCAGGACAGACAGTTACTAATGGTGACTGTTCTTAGCTTCCAGTCCTCTGGCCTTATCTGCTGCAGCTACAACTTGTACACAATCATGGGACACTGTCACTGTGTCAACAATGCCAGAGCTTGTCCTGGGACTGGATAAATGCAACGACACTGTGTCTGTCAGCTTTACTCTGGGCCTGGTCCTTTTCAGTCAACCCCTAACTAACTGGTCAAAGCAAACACCAAAACTTGAGAGTCATTTCTGAAGGTTTTTGGCAGCTACATCGATGGGCAATTGGGGTTTCTAAATTAATCTGGTGTGGGGGCATTCTGTTCTAATCACGGCTTATCCCCCCAGTTCTCATCCTGACCACCACATAATTCACTAGAAACTCCTCCCCTCCCCATCACTTTTAGTAAACTGGCTCTTGGTTGAATTCAATCAATCCCCAGGAGTTAGGTTTCTGCATTTATATATTTGGGCTTCTGACACTTTTACCATCTAAATAAAGAATGTTCTGGACACAGTGTGGCAACAAGATTGGCAGCATCTTTAATGGGTACAGAAGCCACATCCTCAGAGTCAAATTAGCCAGAGGTGAGTCACAGGAGTCCAGTTCACACTGAGCTGCACCTCCCTTCCTTCTTGCCCCCACAATCAAGCAGGATTATCCAGAGGCAGAAAAAGGTTTGCATTATTCCTCCTCTCTCCCCTTCTCTTCTCTTCTCTTCTCTTCTCTTCTCTTCTCTTCTCTTCTCTTCTCTTCTCTTCTCTTCTCTTCTCTTCTCTTTCTTCTCTTCTCTTCTCTTCTCTTCTCTTCTCTTCTCTTCTCTTCTCTTCTCTTCTCTTCTCTTCTCTTCTCTTCTCTCTCTCCCTCCCTCTCCCTCTCCCTCTCCCTCTCTCTCTCTCTCTCTCTCTCTCTCTCTCTCTCTCTCTCTCTCTCTCTCCATATTTCCTCTCTCTCCCTCCTTCTACTAAAGCCAGGGAGGGGGACAGAGATTCCAGCAGAGCCAGTTCCCCATTTGGTGAGCAAGCCTGGCTTCTCTACAAAACCTGGTTTGGTCACAAGAGGGGCAAATTCTCACATACAAAAGCTTCCTTCAAGAACATTCTTCAACTCCATAAGTAAACATCTGTATATCATAGACGGGTACCCCTGCAGGTGTTTCTACAAGAAGGAGATTTGGGGCCATTCAAGCTGGGAGCTTGGTTGATTTCCCAGTGTCTAGAAGAAACTAGAACTGGAGCAATGGGGAGACAGAATGACAGGCAAGGGTGTGGTGAAGGACTAAGAGAGGACTTAGAACTGTGCAAAGGCATGTTTGTTCATTATGTTAAATTTGCCATGCACTGCACAAACGTAAAAATATTTGCTTTTGGGGCCAGAGTGATAGCACAGTGGGGAGGGTTTTTGCCTCGCACGCAGCCAACCTGGGTTTGATCTCCAGTATCCCAAATGGTCTCCTGAGCCTACCAGGTGTAATTTCTTCTCTTTTCTTTTCTTTTATTTCTTTTTTTTCTTTTCTTTTTTTTTATCACATCTAACAGTGCTCAGGTGTTACTCCTGGCTCTCTACTCAGAAATCGCTCCTGGCAGGCTCAGGGGACCATATGGGATGCTGAGATTCGAACCACCAACCTTCTGCATGCAAGGCAAATGCTTTACCTCCATGCTATCTCTCAGGCCCCCCAGGAATAATTTCTAAATGCAGAGCCAAGAGTAATAACTGAGTGCTGCCCCAAAACAATCAAACAAAAAAAAAATTTGCTCTTTTGTGAGGCTTTAGACAATCAAGCTTGGAGAGCTCCTTACTTTCCCTCATGACTAGAAACACACAATTCCTGAGGCAGTCAGCCCTCTCCCCTCGCCCCGTCAGGGATGAGCTGAGAATCTGCATTGATCCACCAACCCCCAAAGACGTGAAACTGAATCTCCACCACATGTCAACCTCGGGTAGATGCGCCTGGCTGACCCCATGCCAGCATTTGTCGATGCCGTCAAGAAAACATGAAATATTGAGGTGCTGATTGTGGGCAGGAAGAAGAGGGTTTGGAGAGTCTTCTGGGTAGGCAGGATGAAAAAAAAGCGCTGTCAAGGGTGGGTGCCACAGGACCACGATACTGGGTGGTGAGGGCAGCGTGTGCATCTGCTAACAGTGCCCACACAGCCGTGTGCTCTATGAGACGAGCTCAAAGCAAGCTGCCCGACCTAACGGCTCCCACGTCCCTCCTCATCCTCACATTTCCTCGGACTGAAACCAGATTCTGTGCCCTCTGTGCTGCCCCGCTAGAAGCTCCTTCTTTGGCTGCCACGGCTGACCCATCAAGTCCCATTAATTCCTCATCTGTTATGTGCTTCGAATGCCATCCCCCCCCCCCCCCCCGCCCCATATGGATCTTTCTATCATGAATCCTGCTGCGTCCATTCATCTCGGGATGATTTCATTCGTCTTTGAAATGGCTTTCCCTGCCTCTAACTTCGACTCCATCAATTCCTCCTTCTTCTGTGATTTCACTTCATCTTTCCCAGGTGGCCTTTGAGAGCCCAGATATGGTGGTGCCCTTGGTGGGCAACAGGCCTTGGTTCCATGGGGTGAATTTCCAGATGCTTTGGAAATTCCTGTCCACCGTGTTCTCTTTCCTGCTTGCTCTAGCCTGGCCTTGTGGGTGGATTACAAATGTCACTGGGCAAACTTCTTTTACCTGAGCCCTTCCTTCCTTCATTTGAACTAACTGGATTCCATGTGTCTCTTGCAAATCAACTCAGGCACACCCACTTGGGACCACTGGGTAATGGTCTTCTCAGATCAAAGTTCTCCCTGAGCTGGGCAGCAGGTCATAGCAGTGCTGAATAAATAATGGCTCAAAGGGGAGCAGGTATAATTTACAAACTTCCCATCTGTGCTGAATGGGTGATATGGACCCTAAAATATCCTCATCCTGGGGCCAGAGCAATAGGGTAGGTAGGTAGGTAGGGTGCTTGCCTTGCATACTGCCAACCTGGGTTTGATCCTCAGCATCCCATATGTTTCCCTGTGCCTGCTAAGAGTAGCTCTTGAGCACAGAGTTAGGAGTAACTCCTGAAAGCCACAGAGTGTTGTTCAAAAGCAAAACAAACAAACAAAATCAATAAGCAACAAACAAAAAACCACACTAATTCTGTGGGAATCTGACTGTTCAAGTGAACTCAAATGACTCTTGGAGGTCCCTGGATGTGATCATGGGAATGGAGTGGACGCAAATACACCTGAAAAAGAAAGGAGTGAATGTTTCTGTATTAAAAGGACCCTGATGTGGCCCAAATCTGCTGAATCAAGAACTGGATAGAGATGGGGCCCAAGACCTCTAGAGTGAGTCATGGGATGGGGATACACACCACTGGCAGAGGGGCCAGGCAGCCCTGTTAGGGTGTCTTTCAGGCCTGCCTTGCTTATCAGTGCCACGTGGTTGCTGGCACCCCCAGAGCAAGGCCACCAGGAGGACTGACACGCAGATGGGTGAGGGAACAGAAGTTGGGAGGCAGAGCCAAGAAGGGACTGAAATGTTTACCTCCAATTCTCAGGGATGCTCCCTGCCTCCCTGCCACCCACCAGCTGTTCACAGATGCTTCCTCTGTGCAATCCCCCTATGGCACAGCCAGAACCATCTGGCCTTTCCACATCCGCCTGTAGAGAGACACCTCTTGGGCATGTGAGCATGGAGGGGGCTCCAGTTTGCTCTACCTATGACAACTGAATATGAAGAGAGATTTGGCTTCTGGAATGGAGTCCGGGTCCTGGGAGAATGTCACAAAGAAAACCCACAGAATCTTTCTTGGTCTTTTGCTTGTTTGGGAGCCACAAGATGTGCTCAGGGATGACTCCTGTGGGCTCCAGGGATTCTATGGGATACAGGGGATTGAACCCAGGTCAGTCACATGCAAGGCAAGTGCCCTCTCTGTTGTCCTATTGTTCTGGCTCCAACACAGAATCTTTCTTGATCTGCCCAGTAGCAGGTGAATAAATTCTATGAACTCTGGGTTCACTTCTGGTTCCCAACTCTACAGATTCTTCTGCAAGAAGATAGTTAGAGAGAGCCCTTGGGTTCTGCTTAGCTTGCCATCCAAGGAATGGGTGGGGGAGAAATAAAAGATAAAAATCACTGACAAGAGATGCCAGGGGAGGGACTAGTGTTTGGAAGGAAGTGGGGGGGGGACCTTTCCCCATGAATATCAATACTCAGTGAATTTTCCTCTGTGATCTGGCTGGCACCCAGGAAAAGAGCCTGAATAATATGATAAACAGGGGAACAAGTGAGAGCAGCAATTTTACCTAAGGTGATCTCAAAAGATGTTTGCACCATGGGAACCAGGTGAATGAATGACAGTCGTCACCCCATCTGGCTGGAGGGGCACAGAAAAGATGCTGGAATGTGGCCAGAGTCTCAGCAAGAGACCACAAGATAAGCCTCAGCAAATGACCCAGATGTATAGAAGGTACTGGAACCTTCAACTCTTCAAAGGCATAGAAAAGATATTTCTGGGAGAAACAGGAGGTAAGGAGAGAAGGGTGGAGAGAGAGGGGGGGAGGGAGAGAGGGAGAGAGGGAAAGGGAGAGGGAGAGGGAGAGGGAGAGGGGAAGAGGGAGAGAAGGAAAGAGAGAAGAATGGAGGAAGAGGGAGGTAAAGAGGGGGAGAGAGATGGAGGGAGAGAAGGAAGGAAAGATGGAAGGAGAAAGGAAGAGATGGAGGAAGAGAAATGAAGTAAAAGAAGGAAAGGGAGAGATGGGGGAGAGATATAAAGAAAGAGCAAGTGCTCATGGAATTCAAGGTTTACTGGGAAGGTGATTAAATAGCTCACATTTTCAGAGTCTGAAAGCAGGTCTCACTCAATTTTCAGATGGGCTCATGGGTGTCTGAGCAAGAATCTAAGAGCTGCACAAAGTGTGAAGCCTCTCCTGTAATTTGTACTCAAAGCAGACCATTGAATAGTGCACATAGTGACCCAGAATTTCTTCATCTGTGAGCTTTTTCTTTTTTGTTTTTTTGGGCCACACCTGGTGACACTCAGAGGTTACTCCTGGCTATGCACTCAGAAATCGCTCCTGGGCTGGGAGACCATATAGTATGCCGGGAAATCGAACCGCGGTCACGTGCAAGGCAAATGTCCTACTGCTGCACCACCACTCCAGCCTCTTTATCTGTGTTTAAATATGGACAACAAGGCAGATGTCACCTGAGCGAGCAATGCTGAGTCTGACTCAGAAACAGCATCTATAAACAGTGAGAATCTTGGCAACCAAGAAAGACAATGGGAGGGTCACACCCAACAGGGAAGGCAACTGTGTTCACTAAGTCCTGTTGTCTGTAAATAAAATATTCACCCAAGCACTTTTCTGAGCTGATTGAGGAGTGGTCAGAAAGCCTCAGAAGCTTTGGAAGCAGGGGGAAGGATCAAATGAGAGAGCAGAGCGTGACTCCAACATCTCTAGATTTACTCCCAACACATTCCAAAGTGGGTTTTGAAGACTGAGAAATGGGGATGAAAGTAGGAGATGGACTTATTCTGGAGCCACCACTTCTATCATTTTTCCATGACTGCAGCAGGTGGGGCAGGATCTTAATAAGCAGAAACATTAAAGCCTCACTTTGAAGATTAAAGCAAAGTCTTGGCCTTATCTATAGGCCACAGCAACCAATGATCAGGCCACAGATGGGCTGGAAATACTAAATCAAGCGAGTGCAGGAGTAGTTTTAAATAATCATTAAGACCAAGGGGACTGGCACAGCACAGCCAAGAGATCAGATCAGAGACAAACTACAGAGAAAACAAAAATCCAAGTTCCAGTCCAATTCCAACACTGTGACATTATCTTTGTGAAAAGCAACAAGTGACTTGGTGTCTTGAAGGTGGGGGAGTATGATGGAGATAAACGTGCTGCTGCTTAGTTCTTTCCTTGTTCTTTCTCTGCCTTTCTCCATGTCCAGCTCTCTCTCTCTCCCATGCCTTCATAGCAGGCTGGATAAACCCACCCTACTTCCTCAATCAATCCTGACTGGTCCTGTCCTATTGAGCCACAGTTTGAGTCAAACTAGCATCCTTGGCTCTCACTAGCTTCAAGTGAGCAGAAGCTGGAAGAGAAGATGTCTGTTCATCTGTCCAACTGTCCATTTGACCTTCTCTCCTTTCCCCACTCCCTTTTTATCTCCTCCAATGAAGGAGTGAAGTGATGTGGGAACTCTCAGGCTCCAGATGTCACCTTTCTTAGAGGTCATGAGTGAGTACTTCCTGCAGTCAGTGGAAGGTTCTGGACTGAGCCCTCCCAGACCATCACTCAAATGATTCAAACTCTCTTCTCCCTGGCAGGCTGCCTCCTTTCTGAAAAACTTAGCCAAAGCCACAAGGAGTATCCTTCCCACTGCCCTCATCAAGCTCAGTTAGGGTACAGAAACTTTCCCACACTTGACTTGGCTTAGGCCTCAATTGATCAGTTGGACACCGACTGTCCAACCCCAAAACCTGAATCCCAACCTTAGAATTGGCACAGTTTCCTGCACCAGCACCATTCCCCTGGGGGAGGCCCTAGTACCACTCTAGCACCAACTTGCTCCAAGGTAGGTTTATATGGCAATGATGAGGAAGCATCAACAACTTGATCTAAAGGCAGATTGCCCTACCTCGCCTCCTAACAGTGAGATAAAATCAGAAGATGATCCATTCTAGTATCTGTGCAAAAACCAAGATCTCTAATTATAGAAGACTGACTTTGACAACTGCGCCTGAGCAGGACTTTTCCTGGGACCATAAAGACCTTGGGGTTGAACAATCAACATGCCCAGAGCCTGTAGCCAGTCTTATGACAGTATGCTCCATAGATGAAGATACCCTATATCTCTTAGACCAAGCGAATTTCCTTTCTAATTTCCCCAATGTTTAATGCACATATGCAAAAACAAAACAAAACAAAAAAATCTTACCACATCTGGACCCCCTTTTTTCTAAATAGGGGCTCCTGCCTTTTTCATAAAACCTTAAAACTTGAATTATTTTGTTCTGCCTCATATTTCTAAGTCTTCCTACAAATCGAGAAAAAAAAAGTAGATGGGACCCAGGGATCAAGTGGTTTCGAGAGCACTGAGTGGAAAAAAAAATAAAAGTCAGATCTAAACACCCAAGCCAAAATCAACAACAATAGAATCAAGAGACCCAAACTACAACAAATTAAACACAAAAATGGACCTGTTACATTGATAGTCCAGGGGGCTGAAGGTGAAGGTATAGGATGCATGCTGGGAACTATGGTGGAGTGAAATAAACATTGGTGGTGAGAATGGCCCTAATTCACTGTCACTGTATACCTGAAATACAACTGTGAAAGTACTGTGATTCACAATGTTCACAAAGTTCTAGCTCACCTCAGGAAGCTCACCACAAAGAGTGATGAGTTTAGTTAGAGAAATAACTACATTTTGAACTATCCTAATAATGAGAATGTATGAGGGTTATAGAAAGCCTGTCTAGAGTACAGGCGGGGGTCGGGTGGGGAGGAGGAGGATTTGGGACATAGGTGATGGGAATGTTGCACTGGTGGTGTTCTTTACATGACTGAAACCCAAACACAATCATGTATGTAATCAAGGTGTTTAAATAAAAAAAAAAAAAAGAAAGAAAGAAAAAAAAAACAAAAAAATTTTTTTAATTATGCACTAAAAAAAGAAACTCACCCTTGCCAGCTTCAACAGTATGTCCTGGCATCACTGTGCCCTCTCTTGACCATCCTACCTTAGCCCTGTGTGGAACCTGGTGACATCGAGTTGAATGAGGCAGGTGCCAATGAGAGGTCCGAGCTCAGTGCCTGCAGACACACTCAACATATTATGTGGTTCCTTTTCATGTTTTTTTTTGTTTGTTTGTTTGTTTTGGGTCACACATGGCAGAGTTCAGTGGTTTCTCCTGGCTCTGCATTCAGAAATTACTCCTGGCAGGCTCAGGGGACCACATGAGGTACCAGAGATTGTATTCAGGTTGACCATGTGCAAGGTAAATGCCCTCCCCACTGTTATCACTCTGGACCCTTATTATGTGGTTCTTTGGGTCCTTTCCTATTCCTACATGGCTTGGGACTGGCCAAAGCACTTCTTATTCCCCATGAGGGCACCCCACATTCTCTCTTCTAATAAACAGACTACATCTCCACTGCCTTCCTCCTTTCTTTGTTGGTTTGGGGCCTACCCTTGGCTATGTGCAAAACAAGTGCCTTAACTGCTGTACTATCTCTCAGGCCCTGCATGCAGCCTTCAACTCTTCAACCCTTCAACCCCCAGCACTTCTAGTAGTGACTCCTTGATTTGTTGTTGTTGTTGTTGTTGTTTGGATCACAACCCAGCAGTGCTCAGGGATTACTCCTGGCTCTGCACTCAGAAATCACTTCTGGCAGAATATGAGATGCCGGGATTCGAACCACTGTCCATCCTGAATTAGATGCACACAAGGCAAACACCCTACTGCTCTGCTATCTCTCAAGCCCCTAAATGTTTGCTTGTTTGGTTGGTTGGTTTGGTTTTTTGTTTTGTTTTGTTTTGTTTTTTTGCGGGGGGGGGGGGTGCATACCCGGCATGCTCAGGGGATACTCCTGACTCTGAGCTCAGAAATCACTCCTGGCAGGCTCAGGGGACCATATAGGATGCCAGGAATCAAACCCAGGTCAGTCCCGGATCAGCTGCATGCAAGGCAAATGCCCTACCTCTAGGTTATCACTCCAGCCCCGTAGAAACGATTCTTAAGCTCAGAGTCAGGAGTGATCCCTGAGCATAGTGTCAGGAATAGTCCTTGAGCACAGAGCCAGGAGCAGTTCTTGAGCAGAGAGTCAGGAGTGATCCCTAAGCACAGATTCAGGACTTATCCTTGAGCAAAGAGTCAGGAGTTATCCCTGAGCACAGATTCAACAGTGATTCCTGAGCATCACTGGGTGTGGCCCAAACATCTCCCACCTCCAAAGAAACACATGAAAGGGGGCCATAGTGCCACAGACTAGCCAAGTCAGTCAGCACTGAGAGGGGTTCAGGTTACTCGGTAAGAGAATGGGCTTAGGAGTCGGCAATGAGTGGGTACTCAGAAACCAAACACACTCAAGAGCAGTTTGAACTGAGTCCGCCTTATTTGTAGTTCTGCCTCCTATTTAAACAAAAAATTATCGATAGTAGGAACCTGGGTAGATCAAGTATGACATGATTTTTAGCCACAGGGTTAAACATTATGTGTCAGCACAATCATTAAACAGTCATCTAAACATTATTTGTATTTTATAAATTCTTTGTACTATCATCAGTTTCATTTGCCCTAAACATAAATCAAAAATACTTATTTATTTCCTCTTGGCTATCATTTTTACTAGTAAACTATCAATCAACAAAATACTAGCCCATTATATATTAATGCTAAACTAACGGACTATTATAAAAAGGCGGCAGATGTAATTAAAAGATCAAACATTCTCGTAATCTTCACATTAGTAAGTAGCCGGCCAAAAATATTATTGATTCTACCAGCTTAGGAATATTATTATATCTATATATATTATATAGATTCTACCAGCTTGGAGAAAAATTATTGTACATTCTACCAAATTGAGAAAAGCAGTTAGGGTGAATAGGGTGTGTCAGCAATTCTTGTTGACTGCAAGGGGCTAAGATACACAGATATTTTTTCATCTACTTGGCATTGTTAATTCTTTTTTTTTTTTTTTTTTTTTTTTTTGGTTTTTCGGGCCATACCCGTTTGATGCTCAGGGGTTACTCCTGGCTAAGCGCTCAAAAATTGCCCCTGGCTTGGGGGACCATATGGGATGCTGAGGTATTGAACTGCAGTCCTTCCTTGGCCAGCGCTTGCAAGACAGACACCTTACCTCTAGTGCCACCTCGCCGGCCCCTGTTAATTCTTAATATGCATTAATGTTTAATAAGCTCATTGTTGCTATCCTGCAAAGATATAACCTAGGGCACAACTGGCCTTTTCTCAGCAGTGTCTGTCTGGACCTCACCCCCTTTTACAGAGGGGAGGCTAGGCCTGCACCACAGCAGTCCTGCTGGTATTCAGCCATCATGTCTGTAGGCTAGGGACTATCGCACTATAGGTCATATCACTTCCTCTTTGACCCTCCCTAACTCAGAGCTTGACTGGCACCAGGAAAAATAGGTTCATCAAACATGTGATCATAAAGTGAAGAAAAAGCCACAGAGATAGAGAACAGCCAGCACCAGCAGGAAGAGGCAGACACCAGAGCCTCTATGACAGACCAATGGCTACCAAGAACAATGAGGGACACTGGCCTGTAAGTTCTCCAGAGTCTCAGACCCTACATCAAGCTATTCAATAAAAGCACACGACATCAACAATTTCAGGAGTGTTTGTTGATCCTGCTCCAGCATACAAGTCCTACTGAAGCCACACCACTGCCTCCATCACCCACAATCACCACTTTGCCAGTGGCCCTGCTTCACCACTCCTCTATGACTCTCTGCAGACACACCAATCAGATCAAAGCTGCAGGTTTACCGGTATTTAGGCTAACATTCCCAGGATTTGTTTGGGTGAATACAGGCACCCTTCCTCCACCTTCTCATACTTCCAGAGGCTCTGGCAGCTGAAAATATGTCCACAAAAGCAGCAGTATCATTAATAGTGCTTAGAATTCCTGGACAACTCCTTTTTTGTTTAATAAGGTCATCCCCGTAGGAACACACCAATTTAGATACCAATGTGTACTTAATGCCACCTAATGTTCAGAAACAAATGAAGTAATAGAATAATCAACTAGCAACAAGAGCTTACTAAGTTTTTTGACAATGACTTAAAGACCTTACTGGAGATACAATATTTTTCACAAACTTGCTTGTTGATGTACTTTTTCCCCCCTTTCCTTTTTTTTTATTTTTTGTTCATTTGTTTGTTTGTTTTTGTTTTTGGGTCACACCTGGCAACGCTTCAGGGGCTACTCCTGACTCTATGCTCAGAAATTGCCCCTGGCAGGCACAGGGGACCATATGGGATGCCGGGATTTGAACCACTATCCTTCTGCATGCAAGGCAAACACTCTGCCTCCATGCTATCTCTCCGGCCCCCCCCCTTTTTTTTATTTTTTTAAATAATGTCTCTCCCACTTACCTGAAAATAAATTCATTAAGACCAACTATGTCACTTATGTGATACTTGCTTTAAATAAAGTTAACTAAATTAAAAAACAACAACAACAGGATCTGGCTGATGATCTGCAGGTAGAAGAAAGTTCCAGTACTTTCTAGTACCTTCTTATCACCTCCCCACCACTGCTCCCCAGGTGTGTCCTCTCTTGAGTCTCAGCAGCAAATGGGCTCAACTTCACATCTGTTCACGTATGATGCTTGTACACGCCACTTGGCCAAATGAATTTCTCCGTCACAAAGGGGAGACGGGTGGGTGAGTCTAAATGGGCTCTTCCTATTTATTGATACAATTTCGTAGCAAGAGCAATTTTCAGAGCTTATTTTCCACTCCATTGAGTCCCATGTTACTGCAAATGAATAGACCCTTTGGCCAGGGTAGTGGCAGGGCACCGTTGTAAGAGCTTTATGCTTCATTTGGGTAAAGAGTCCAGGATATTACCAGAGAGCAAAGGCAGTGTAGGGTCATCGTTCATTAAGAAGCCGTGTCCCCTTTTCTTAAAGCCAGATACTGGGCTGGGAGGTCTGGGAGGGACTGGGGGAAGGCAGGTGAAGAAGGGGGCACATATGTCTGGCTGGAACATTAAGTCATGAAAGATGGAGTTATGCCTGTTAGAAGCTGTATCCCAGACCAGAAGAGGCTGGATTCCAAATAGGGCATATTGGAAGGTGGTAAATTCCACCCTCCATGAAAGTGACTTTTCTATCAAGGAATGACTGTGATATCTACCCCCATTGCTAAATAAAGGGGGTTGTTATTGGAGGCTGCTGAGCTGTAGCTTTAATAAAAGGGTGGGGGGACTTTAGGGTGATATTACAGCAGGGAGGGCCCTTGCTTTGCACATTGTCAAGTCAGGTCCAATGCCTGGCATTTCATAGGGCCTTTGGGCACAGACAGGAGTGATCTCTGAGTGCAGAACTAGGAGTAACCCCTGAGCACTGCTGGGTGTGGCCCCAAAAAACAATTAAAACTTTTTGAGTAATTTTTTTTTTCTGATGAAGGCAAGTGCTATACTTATTCACTATACTATCTCTCTGGCTCTGGAAAGTAATTCTTTTTAAGACCAGCCAAAATTAATCCTTTGGGTTTCAGTATTTAGTGAGTCTGATCAAAAGTGAATGCTTGGAAATAATCACCTCACACTCAGAAGGGAACTGAACCTCTTCCACAGTGGAATTTAACACATATGCTGGTGCAATTCCAATGCTCCCCTTTCCTTCCTAAGGTGCAATCATTTATCACTTTTCTCTTAGAGTTCTAGAGAGAAAGGCATTTACAACAGAGGTTCAGTCATTCTTCTCAAATACAGAGTTGAAAAATTTGAACTCTATTTGTCTGACCAGAATCGGACCAATACAGATAATTGAATGCTGGGTTCCAGAATGGTGGAAGTGACTTTATTCACTTTACATTTGAGAATCAAAGTGATGTAACAGTGGTGGAATTTGAAGGTTAAGTACTGAATTAAGGGGCTGAAAAGATTAAGTACAGCAGGGGAGATGTTTGCCTTGCACACGACCAACCCAGGTTCAATCTCTGACATCTCATTTGGTTCCCAAAGCACTGCCAGGAATGGCTCCTGAGTGTAGAGCCAGGAGTAACCCCTAAGCACTGCCAAGTGTGACCAAAAACCAAATAAATAAACAAACAAAAAGAACTGAATTAAGGGCCTGGCAAGACTAAATACAGCAGGGAGGAAACTTGACTTGTACACGGCTGACCCAGGTTCGATCCTCAGCATCCCAAAGAATCACCCAAGCCTGCCAGGAGTGATTCCTGAGTGCAGATCCAGGAGTAAACCCTGAGGATTTCTAGATATGCCACCAAAACAAACAAAACTACATATACAAAAACCAAATGAAAGAAGAACTGAATTAAGAATGATGAAAATAAAAGTCCATTGGTACAGCAGCTGGTAACTATAAAACATATATAATCTTAACAATCATATATATTTTTTTCTCTTTTCCTTTTTTGTTCACACCAAGAAAGTGTTCTCAGGGGACCAAGCACAGTGCCAAGGATCGAACCAGGGTTGGCCAAAGTGGCCGCATGCAGAGCGAGTGCCTTTCTCACCTGCCCATAATCATAATTTAATTTTTTATTCACTGGATTCAACTGTTTTTGCCTTTTGAAAAAAAAAGGGACCCTACTTATCTTTAGAAAACTGCACAAGGTGTGGGCTTAAGGAGTACATGGGACACTGGAGTTTTGGCTTTGCCAGTTCTGGTATGTGTGAAAGTTCTTCCTTCAGGCATGAACTAAATGTGAAATTACAGCCTACACAGAAAGATGCATGTGTGGCTTAATTAAATAATGTCCAGGCGTTGGTTGCTATGTCAGTGCTCAAATGCTTCTCTCTCCCTAACCTCTTCCCTCTCCCTGACACATATGCGAGGAACTTACTCCCTCAACATGAGGTTTTGGATGCCTAGAATCCATTCCTTGTTCTAGTACCACACACGTTCTCTTGATCCTCAAAACCTTTCCAAATGGCTCTCAGAACATCCCTTCTGGTGTCCTAGTTTCATGTGGCATGAGATTGATGCTCACAGTACAGATCAAGAAAGCGAGTCACAGAGTAGATTTGTAGCATTCTCCATGCAATGAGCAAGGAGCCAGAATCAGCATGTGCCAAGCTGATGTGCCAGCCCCAAAGCAGATACTTGACAGCACTTCCCTCCCCGCTCCCAGGTCTAAGGAAGTCCCAGCTCACGTCTCTTCCACAGGACCATGCCTGCTATTCCTTCTCACTAATGATTGTTCTTTGAAAAATTCTCCTTGGGCTGGTGAGAGTTTTAAGACAGTTAAACTCCACCTTCCCAGGGTGACTTGGGGTGGGGGTGGAGTGGGAGGGAGAAACAATTTTGTGATTCTCAGCTTGAAAGAGCACTTTGGCAGGCAGCCATCATGTCCAATTTCTGCTACATCAGCCAGGAAGTCCTGGGTGAGAACCAATATTTGGTCTTGAGGACTGAGCAGTTTCAGTGTAAGTATCTGGGCCATGGAGACACAAACAGCATTGAAATGAGTCTCATCGGAACACACACACACACACACACACACACACACACACATCTCACCTCTCATGGCTTCTCTTTCATTGGACACAGAGACTAGAGTCCATACCAAGTGTCACAGGGGTTTTGGTGGTCCAGCTCAAGGAGTACAAGGAAGCCCAAGATTTGCATCTCCAAGGATGGCTTCCTGGCAAAGTATCTGTGACTTCTGTTTCTACCTGGACCTTAACCTTAACCAGGTCTGGGCTCTCTCCCCTACTAAGGCCATTTCTTGGGGGGTAGGGCAATAGGCATGCTCTCAGCATATTTCCATAGCCTGGTTGATTTGTAGGTTCTCACGCTAGCACACTTTGACTTCGGTCATGAAATGAATGTTTCTTCTCATCTGGGCAACAGACTCCAAACCTTTACATTCTTTCCCCCAGTGGGCTCAAATTGGCCCAGGAAGGAATAGACATATATAATTGCTGATATTGTTGCATCTGGGGCCTTCCACAGGCCTGGCATGGGTCATAATCCTTTAAACGATTGCCACTATCCTTTGCTGATGCCAGGCCTACTGTGCTTCAAGCCTAGTGAACCTCTTCAGGTTCCCAGGCCCTGTGATGCCCTTGGCATGAGTCTACCCTGGACTATGGCTCTGGCTCCCAGAAGTAACTTCTTTTTTCTTCTTCTTCTTTATTTGAACATCTTGATTACATAAATGATTGTGATTAGGTTTCAGTCTTGTAAAGAACATCCCCTTCATCAGTGCAACATTCCTACCACCAATGTCCCCAATCTCCCTCCATCCCACCCCACCCCCACCTGTGCTCCAGACAGGCTTTCCAGTTCCCTCATTCATTCATTTGATTATGGTAGTTCTCTGTGTAGTTATTTCTATAGCTGTACTCACCACTCTTTGTGGTGAGCTTCATGGAGTGAGCTGGTGTTCCAGCCCTCCTCTCATTGTCTCTGAGGATCATTACAAAAATGACTTTTATTTTTCTTAAAACCCATAGATGAGTGAGACTATTCTGCGTCTCTCTCTCTCTCTTCCTCTGACTTATTTCACTCAGCATGATAGATTCCATGTACATCCATGTATAGGAAAATTTCATGACTTCATCTCTCCTGATGGCTGCATAATATTCCATTGTGTATATGTACCACAGTTCCAGAAGTAACTTCTATATCAGCGACATTTTCATGGCATTTGTGGGACCCTTTTCAGAAAGGTGAAGGAATGGATGGTGTTTAGGATTGATTTGTTGTCTTCTACCATGCTTTTGAACTGTTCAATTTGGTGATCACCAGTGGTGTTTAGTACTTATTTTTAGCACTTATTATGTATTCTCTATTATCCCACTGCTTTATCTGTTTTGCATTTTCATTCTTTGGCTGTGCCTGTTGTTGAGGTGAGTGGTATTATTTTATCCTCTTTGATGAACAGAGACAGGGAGCCAGGATTGGAAAGTAAACTTATCTGAGGTCATGGAGCTAATGATCTTTATTTCCCTCCTGGGAAGTTGTATTTCATCTCCTAAGCTTGGTACACCTTCTCTCCAAATACGGTGTGCTCACAAGGATCAACTCAGGACTTCAAAGACCAGCCAGTATCCCACAAACATGGTCAAAAGCACACATAGAGACAATTCTAGAAATTCTTTGCTAGCAAGGGAATCCTATTGTGTTCTGGGGTAATAGCATCATTGCTTACATTGTTTATTTTTGTTTTGCCACACTGATGATTATCAGGGGTTACTCCTGGCTCTGAACTCAGGAATCACTCCTGAGCCATATGGGATGTTAGAGATTGAATCTGGTTGGCCTTGTATGAGCCAAACACCTACTGTCCCCCTTTTTTATGGTTTTGGGACCACATCCAGAGGCACTTGGGGGTTACTCCTTGATCTTTGCTCAGAAATCACTCCCAGTAGGTTGGGGGACAAATGGGATGCCGGGAATCAAACCTGGGTCAGCTGCATGAAAGACAAAAGCTTCTCCTCTGTGCTATTGCTCCAGCCCAGTATCATTGATTTTATATGATGCAATGATGTAACAACCTGGCAGGTGGGCTGGAGTCATTTTGTAGTTATTTTCATTACTATTAGGCATCATATCTGAGGGGCATATTCATATTTTGTTTTTAGGGTGGATGGTGAATGACCGGTGTGTGTGTGTGTGTGTGTGTGCGTGTGCGCGCGTGTGTGTGTGTGTGTGTGTGTGTGTGTGTGTGTGTGTGTGTGTGTGTGTGGAAAAATTACCCCCAGTGGACTCAAGGCTTCTTCTTGTGCCTGGGATTCCCTCCTGACAGTGCTTGACTGACCCTATATGGCGCTAAGCCTTTCCCTCCTGCATGAAAAATATGCTGTAGCCCATAAAATTCTCTTTCCAGACTTAGATAATATATTAAACAAAAAAAGGGGGGTAAGAAACTGTTGGCTAAAGGGGTATGGAAAAACAGGTGAGATGGGGGACAAAGGAACTCTCATTCATTGCTGGTGGGAATGCCATCTAGTCCAGCCCTTATGGAAAACAATATGGGGATTCCTCAAAAAACTGAAAATGGAGCTCCCATTTGACCCAGCTATCCCACTCTTAGGTATATACTCTACACATACAAAAATCCAATACAAAAATCCCTTCCTCACACCTATATTTATTGCAGCACTATTTACAATAACCAGACTCTGGAAACAACCAAGATGCCCTTCAACAGATGAATGGTTAAAGAAACAGTGGTACATATACACAATGGAATATTATGCAACAGTCAGGAGAGATGAAGTCATGAAATTTTCCTATACATGGATGTACATGGAATCTATTATGCTGAGTAAAATTAGAGAGAGAAAGAGAGTCACCAAATAAGAATAGTCTCACTCATCTATGGATTTTAAGAAAAATTAAAGACATTAAAATAATTCCCAGAGATGAGGGCCAGAAGACCAGCTCAAGATATAAAGCTCACCACAAAGAGTGGTGAGTGCAGTTAGAGAAATAACTATGCTGAGAACTACCATGACAATGTCAGTGAGCAAGGGATGTAGAAAGCCTGTCTTGAATACAGGCAGGGGGTGGGGAGGGAAGAGATGGGCGCTTTGGTGATGGTAAGGTTGCACGCTAAAGGGGGGGGGTGTTCTTGTTATGACTGAAACCCAACTACAATTATATTTGTAATCTTGGTGTTTAAATAAAGAAATTATTAAAAAAGAAAAGAGGTGAGAGAGAAATCCTTGGCAGAAGACAAACTGAGCATTGGCCTGTATCTGCCACTAACCAGGCAGTGACCTGCATTTAGAAGTTATTTGCTGCCTCTGTCTGTACATGGTGCTGGAAGCAATACCTCACAGGCTTCCTGGGGAGCAAATCAAGAACAGTGTTAAGTAATATCAGCTCTTTTCAATGTCATCTGCTCTCATGAAGATGTCCCATGTCACTGAAACAAGCCCATTGAACAAGACAGCACCATGCCAGCAGAGAGGCAAGTGACACTGTCAAGAGAGGCCAGAGATTTTTCCTGAAGCTTTGCTGAGTTTGACAAGAGTTTGGTTTTGGAGCCAAGGGGAGCATCTGCTGGTTTGAATGTCTCAGCTGTATGAAACCTTGAATATAGGTTGATTTTCCATCCATCATGTTCTATTTCCAAGGTTGTTTGCTTAAGATTAGGGAAATTGTAAGAGTTTGTTGAGTTCATATCAAGAATTGTAAAAGTAGGCCAGAATGATAGCACAGTGAGTAGGATGTTTGCCTTGCATGTAACTATCCTGGGTTCATTCCCTGATATTCCACCTGGTCCCCAAGTCTGACAGGAGTGATTTCTGAGCACAGAGCCAAGAGCAACCTCTGAGCATCACTGGTTGTGGCCCAAATATCACACACACACAGAATCATGAAAGTTGGGGGCCAGAAAGATAGCACAGCAGTAGGGCATTTGCCTTGCACGAAGCCAACCCAGGACAAGTGGCAGTTCAAATACCATCACTCCATATGGTCTCCTGAGCCTGCCAGGAGCGATTTCTGGGTGCAGAGTCAGGAGTATCCCCTGATCGTGGCCAGGTGTGACCACCCCAAAATAAAGAACTATGAAATTGCTTGAACCCTAGAAGAAGCCAGTAAATACCTCTCAGAAGTCTAGACTTCGGAGACTAGATCACACTGCAATAGTGGTTCCTGGTGTGCGGTGAGCATTCCTTGTAATTTCCCTCTAGTTATAACGAGCTAATCAAGCCTTTTTCTCTTAAGATGGTTCCAGATAATCCCACCTTCCTGGCTGTAAATGATCTCACCTTCCAAGCCAGGCAATCAAGCTTCTGGCTTGTCCCTAGAAAATACTTCAGCTAGTTAGAACCCAGATTGGATGACCGATGAAATAAAATCTAGAGAAAATGACTCTTTAGTAAAAGTCCCTGCACTGTCTGCATGGAAAATGCAGCTGTTTTGAATGTCTATGATACATTCATTCATTTCACCATCAGTCAACTGGGCTAGGATCCAATCATGGGACAGTAAACATACACATTGTCCCAACTTTCTGAAGGGGAGAGAGGCAACCTGCAGACATTCATGCAGAGAGAAGTTGTGCCAAGAGAGGTCTGGGAGTGACAGAGAAAAAAATGTGGATTCTTCCATACTGTACTTCTCAAAAAAAATGGGATGATTAAGAAGAAGGGGTTGAGAAAACTGGCTGAATTCGAGACCATATAGGATACTAGGCATTGAACATAGGTTAGCTGTCTGTAAGGCAAATACCCTCCCTGCTGTGCCTTCAATCCAGTCCCAGTAGGAGGTTATTTTAGATAGACTGATCAATTAGTTTTTTAAGCAGGTCCCTAAAATGTTTCAGATGAGCTGAGAAAATCTTGGAAACTTGCATAACTTCTGTAATAGAGTGTGAGGGTCTTCAACAAGGACTTGAGAAAAGTGGTACTTGAACCCTTGAGAGGGGGACATATAGGGCCCTCTAGCATTGTACAAGAGACTGGGGGTCCACAGTAATTACTTTGCTAACTCCTCAAAACCCAGAATTCCTAGGATTTCCTACAAGTATATGGAGAAAGATTTCAGAAGAATGGGGGTACTGGTTATTTCACACAGCAGGTGGCCTGCAGAAGGGATGCATTACTCCCCCCACAAGGGATAGCACTGTCTAAAAAGAGGTAATTTGGTTCAAAAGGGGGGTGAGATAAATTCCTGGCTGATAGACCCATAATGGAGTCCATCCTCTCTATGCCTAAAGACTCTTATTAAGTCATCACTTGGGCTTTTTCCTCCTGTGCTAAATAACAGGGCTTCCTCCAGCTTTTCCTAATAGTCCCCATTTTCTAATCCTTCAATTCTATCCGTCCTCTGTAAATCAGTGGTCCCCATTAATAAGCTCCATCTCCCCGCCTTCCAAGTGTCAGCCCCAGAAAACATTATCACAGGAGCACTCAGGCAGATGCACTGCCCCTCCCCCAATACAGTCTGATGCACATGAAGAGGAAACATATGTCACCTCTGAAGCTCAGAGCAGCCAACACAAAGACAGGAACACACTTATATTGGTGGGTGAATGAATGAATGAATGAGTGAATAAACAAATGAATAAATGAAGGCATGTGTGTGAACCAGAAACATTGACAGTTTATGTCTGTGATGGCAGAAAACATAGGTAGAGAATTGGTATGAGGAGGAGAGACAAGAGAGATTTCAGGTCTTTTGCCAAACAATCTGGCAAAGTCCAACCCTGCTCTTTCTCAAACTGATCTGAAAGGCATCTCTGGACAACTAAGGGGCACCCTGAGTCTTCTACATAAGTGTTTGTCCTTGTCATAGGACTCAAGATAAAAAGACAGAGTCAGAGGAGGGTCAGAGAGATAGCACATTTTTTGCCAACCCAGGATGGAAGGTGGTTCAATTCCCAATGGTTTAATTTCTGGCATCCCATATGGTCTCCCAAGCCTGCCAGGAGCAATTTCTGAGCACAGAGCCAGGAGTAACCCCTGAGAGCCACTGGGTGTGACCCTCCCCCAAATAAAAAAAGACTAGAAAAGCAGAGTTTTGTTGACCTCATTGTTTCAGGAGGGGGGGGTAAAGAGAAATTTCTATTCTCATGAGAATTATTTAACTTTAAGATTACTCTTTGTAACCTAAAGGTGAAATACTTAGGACCCCACCATCAGAGATATAGCAGAGACTCAACCTCACCAAAGCCAGGGTCATCAAATGGAACAAATACAAAAGTTTCCGCAGAGCCAAAGAAATTCCACCAAGCATAAAGGGTAGTAGAGAGGGAGAGAGAAAGGGAGAGAGAGAGAGAGAGAGAGAGAGAGAGAGAGAGAGAGAGAGAGGAGAGGGAGAGAGAGAAAGAGAAAGAGAGAGAACATAGAGGGGAGGTGCCTGCCTTGCACATAGCTCACTTAGCTTCAAACCCTGACTGTGCATATGGTCCCAGAATCCCCACCAGGAGAGCCAAGAGAAAGTCCTGAGCACAGCAGGGTAGCCCTCTCCCAATCAAAACAAAAAGCACAGGCCAGCAATCAGAAGCAGTATCTACATAGCAATAGCATGTAAAACATGCACAGTGCTTGGTAAGCAGCAGCATCCCTGATCCCCCCCAAATGGGGCCGGAGAGATAGCATGGAGGTGGGACATTTGCCTTGCATGCAGAAGGATGGTGGTTCAAGTCCTGGCATGCTATATGGTCCCCCAAGCCTGCCAGGAGTGATTTCTGAGCATAGAGCCAGGAGTAACCCCTGAGCACTGCCGGGTGTGACCCAAAAACCAAAACAAACTAACTAACTAACTAACTAAGAAAACTCTTCTTTTTGTTGTTTTGTTTTTTGTTTTGTTTTGCGGTCATACCTGGTGACACTCAGGGGTTACTCCTGGCACTCCCAGCAGGCTTAGTAGACCATATGGGATACCGAGAATCAAACCCAGGTTCATCCTGGGTTGGCAGTATGCCCTACCACTGTGTTATTGCTTCAGCCTAAAAACTCTCCATTTAATGAAGATTTACAGATGGTCATTGAGGCCAAGAAAAATTACTCAGTGTCACTCATTGTTAGTGAGCTTCAAACCCAAAGCACACCTAGATGTCATCCTCTCTCCCATAAAAACAGACTTTGGTAACATGATTGGAAGCAATACTAGCTGACAAGGATGAGAAAAAAAGATCTCCCATCTACCATTGATGGGATTTCAACTATTTCAGCCTCTTTGGAAAAGGGTATGGAGCTTCTTCTTCTTCAAAATGGAAATGTCATATAGCCCAGCAGACCACTGTTAATCATATTATTGAAAGGTCCCAGTGATCTTTACATGAAACTTTATTTCTAAGGCTGAACTGCTCACAATAGCTAACCTATCACAGCAACTGATGAACAAATAAAGGCTTGCTAGTCTTGAGACTCAATGGAACACAACTCTGCCATTATAAAGATAAAATCATGACTTTGGGTTGGGGGAACAACATTTATGGATAGTGAGATGATTCTGTTTTTTTTTTTTTTTTTGGTTTTTCGGGCCACACCCATTTGATGCTCAGGGGTTACTCCTGGCTAAGCGCTCAGAAATCGCCCCTGGCTTGGGGGGACCATATGGGATGCCGGGGGATCGAACCGCGGTCCTTCCTTGGCTAGCGCTTGTAAGGCAGACACCTTACCTCTTGCGCCACCTCGCCGGCCCCGAGATGATTCTGTTGAGTGCAATAAAAGACAATTACAAACAGGACTTCACTCTTAGGTGGGATGCAATTACCAAACCAAACGTACCACCTGATTAAGGAGCAAAAAGAAACTCTTAAGTCTTTGGTTAACATTCTGGTAGTTACTCGAGGGGAAGTAAATGTGGAAGAGGAGATGGTTTTAAATTTGGGTGGTGATAAGAACTTTGCTGAGGGGAGCAGTGGCCATTAAACACACACAATATATACATAACATACAACCCACACTATACACTTAACACAACCCCCACCCCCTGCCAAATCCTACTAGCAAACCATTGAAACATCCTACTAATCCTACTAATGGTGAAGTTCATAACAAGATTAGAAATGTACATCCCCGTGATTTGACCTACGTGATTATGAAGGTGAACAAGGAGGAAAGTGGGTGGTGGGGGCAGGACCAAGTGCCAACTTTCTGGAAGGGGGAGCAGAGGAAATTGGAATATTTCTAGCGGCAAGACACAGGCAGCTGTCCAGAGTGCTGAAATCGCCCTCGGGGCCAGAAACTAGATTGGAATCCCAGTTATCTGTGGTGACAAGCAAAGAGGATGAAGGGTGAGTAGAGAGGGTGGGTGCTGGTAGGACTGTCAGAGATCATGCTCATGGTACAGAACATAGACTGAAGTTCTCCTAATAAGAGCACACTTCATTAATCAGGTGGCACCTTTGGGGGTCTTGAACCTAAACTCTCTGCCTAGCAGTGCTAGGATGTGGCCCTGAGCAAGCACCATTAACATTCTTTGGGACAAGAAAATCCTCCTAAGTGCAGAGCTTCCTAATGGTGGGGGAGCCATGAATCATGGCTCTGTCTACACCCTCCCACCTGTGCGTTTGTGTTTGTTTCTTCAGAGCATGCTGTACCTTCCTACTAAGATATGTCCCCCAAACCTTGCTTTACCAATAAAAAGCTCCTTCTTGGACACTCATCTTCTCCCTGAGGACCTGAGCTAGGGATCACCCCCACATTCTTTGTTTGCCATGTTTGAGAAATGACAATGGAGGAGAATGAGAGCATCTTCAGGCAGTTAGTTATCTTGCTCTTGTTATTAAGATTTATGAGACTGGAGAGGCAGCCCTTATTGTCTGCCTTGAGCCTGATTCATGTTATATATATATTTTTTTCCCATTTTCCCTGTTAAGGAATTGATTATTCATTTTATGGGGTGTTTACTAGTATTCACCTTTTCTACTGGATTTTGTGCTAAATGCAGCAGAAGAGTGTCTGCTTAGAGCATCTCTGGGGCAATGTATATAAGTTTGGGCATGTTCCTATGTGCATGCATAGGGGAAAAGAGTGAGGTGAGAAGAGAAGAGGGAGTGGGAAAGGGAGAGTGAGAGAGAGAGATATTAAGACTATATAGGGGGGCTGGAGAGATAGCATGGAGGTAAGGCGTTTGCCTTTCATGCAGGAGGTCATTGGTTCGAATCCCGGCGCCCCATATGGTCCCCTGTGCCTGCCAGGAGCAATTTCTGAGCCTGGAGCCAGGAATAACCCCTGAGCACTGCTGGGTGTGACCCAAAAACCAAAAAAAAAAAAAAAAGACTATATAGGATCAGACAAGTAACAAACCCTAGTCTCCAATAGAAAACGCCCCCAGCTCACAAGCAGGGAATATGAAGTAGGCTGGCATTCTTCAGGACCCAGACAGAGCCACTGGCCCCTGATATACAAACCCAACTGTGAGCTTCTAGAACCTTCCTTGGCAATGACTACCACTAATCTCCCTGGCAAGTTTGCCTTCCTATGCCCTCCAGGAACATCCTGCTTGGTATATCTGTTTCTGCCTCTCCTAGTGCAGAAAAAGATCAGCTGATGTCTCTCCCGACCCTAAGCATCTTAACAGGGTTTGTGGGGTCCAACATGAATAAGGCTGTTTCATGTAATAAATCCAAGAGAGAGCAGTTATTGCGGAAAACTGGATAAGTGTGGACTCAACACCTCCAAAGTCAGTCACAAAAAACAACAAAGAGGGAGTGTGATACTCCAAAGCCCTATGGCTAGGTGACACAGTGGTGCAGCCCCAGCATTATCCCCTTAGAGAGGACAAGGAGCATCAGTCATGCCTGGCAAGTCACTAACAAGGGCAGTTTCTGCCTTGGAAGAACAGAGAATGACTGAATGAGACCACAAATGTCAAATCCTAGGAAACTGGCCAGAATCATCATTGGCATTTTTATGCATATTATTGCCAGAGTAAAACCTCTGAAAGTTTCACCGGGTCCCAGAGTACCAAGAGATCCACCTGAATCAAGTTCATAGGATTTAGATGATCCTGAAGAAAAGGAGAGATGGGTTTGTTTTTAAACCCCTTCTAATAAATATATTTTCATAGGTGATATATGCTCATATATATCAAAAGATCTACTAAAACAATAATTTACAAATTACCAAATCCTGGAGCTAGAGTGATCGTTCAGTGATAGTTAGGATTCTTGGTTTGCATCTGGCAAACCTGGGTTCAACCTGGGTTCAAACTTTGGCATTCTGTATGATCCCCTGGGCACTGCCAGAGTAATTCCTGAGTGCAGAGCCAGGAGTTAGCCCTGAGCACCTCCAGGTGTGACCCCCAAAACAAAAAAAGGAAATCACCAAATCCAGGGTGCATTGCAGAGGTGTGGGGCTATAAAAATATCAAAATACTTTAATAACCTTTAGAATGTTGCTGCTTCCAAACACAATTCAAGTCCAACCTTCCTTTTACTGCCTTAAAAATGAATCTGGTTCTTCTAAACAATAAGTTATTCTAGCTCTTCCCTCTTCTTTGGGGAAAATTTTCTTGCTCTACTCCAGTGCTTGGGAACATTTTTACCTTATAGCTTAGCATTCCCCAACTCCAGAGGCGGCCCTAATGAGGTTTCTAGGGAAATAAAGACCAAAATACTTTGCCTTCGGATTGATATCATGCTTTGGTTAAGCTTTGCTGCATAATCAACCATGCCAACACACAGAGATTCTGGGACTCTGCCAGTTACTGAACCCACAGTACTGGGTGGTGTTCTTGAACTGGGCTGGGCTTTGCATGTTTCTGTCATGGACAGAAAATTACCCTCAAACACATGATCTATTAACCTGTCTGAACTCATGCTCAGATGGAGAAGAAAATGGAAAGCTGGTAAATATTTTCCAAATGAATAAATGGGTGGGCAAGTGAAATGATCTGTGCTGGAGCCCTTTTGGACATGGTGATATAGGGGCTTGCTCTGGGAGAGTTGCAGAGCAATGAATTTCTTCTCCCCAGCATCAACTTTCCAAAGTTGCTTCTTGTTGTGAAGGACCCGGTGCATTCTTCCGTGTCTCATGAGCTTCTCTCTGAGCACTGCCAAAAAAATCTGCATTATTTCTCAAGATCCTCCTTCTTCTTTCAGAACACCTGTTCTTTTCATGCTCTGAGAAAAACAGGAGGTCTTCCCACTAGTATGAAGAAACGCTGCACTCCCATGTCAGGAACAAGATTTGGGTAGGTGGTAATTGAGATCTTCGTGCCTCTGGGTTTTGGGGGGAGGGTCACACTTGGTAGTGCTCAGGGGTTACTCCTAACTCTGAACTTAGAAATCACTCCTGGAAAGCTTGGGGGACCCTATGGAATGCTGGAAATCAAACCTGGGTTGGCCATGTGCCTGGCAAACACCCTTCTCACTGTGCTATAGCTCCAACCCAAACTACTGGTTACTCTTGCAGCAGTATTGAGGACCAGGGGTTGAGCCCATATTGTTTCAGCCCAAGATCCTTCTCCTAGACTTCAGCTATCTCTCTGAGCTGATGGAGTTAAAGATGGTGGAGCTTGGATGCCACTGGGAATACCACCCCAAGAAGTGAGGCTGTGCTCTCCCAACATAGTCAAAACAAGGCCTCTGTACAAACCATTGAACCCAGGTTATGTTTCTGGCAGCTCTGAGGATTGGGACTTGTCACACTTCCCAGACCCAGACAGGGAGCACTCTGAGCTCTGTGGATCTAGCCCCTTAAGGCAACCAACCTTTGTACTGCTCATTCTCTCCACTGCCCAAGCTTCCAGCTTGGCTCCTTCCTGCTCCCTCAACCCCAGGAAAATCCACTTCTGGCTGGTCCACTTCAGAGCAGCTGTGATAAAGTTCTGGTATTTTACTTCAACCTACCTTTGCCTCTCTGTTCTGTCTTCAGTCCCCACTACACCTCACTTTGCACATATCTTAAATGCATCCTTGGCAAAAACGTGTGCATCCCTAAAGTCCAACAAATGGCCCCAAGCTCTTGATTCTTTATGCAGATAGCCACTGGCATTGTTCCCAAACACCTGCCTCATCCTTCCAAACACAGAGCCAGAACTAGATCTTCCAAGAAAGTCTTCACCAGTTCCTCAGCAGCTGCGTGGACTTTGCTCCCTAGCACAGCCAGGCTGGGCTTAAGTAAGTGGTTGATGGAAGTGTGGATGGGAAGGAAGTTGGGGGCCTGGCCCATCTCTGAGACTTGAACTTTGCACCTCCAAGGGAACTTCCATTTATCTACTAAGCATCTGGGGGGGGGGTTTCAAGGATAGAGATGTTGAGGACTCTGCATGGTCCCCCTTGGGATGCAGCATGATGCAGGGTGCTCCTGGAGAAAGGTAAGTTGGCCCACTTCATATTGCCAGTGTGGGGCCCAGAGAGATAGCACAGCGGCGTTTGCCTTGCAAGCAGCCAATTCAGGACCTAAGGTGGTTGGTTCGAATCCCGGTGTCCCATATGGTCCCCCGTGCCTGCCAGGAGCTATTTCTGAGCAGACAGCCAAGAGTAACCCCTGAGCATCGCCGGGTGTGGCCCAAAAACAAACAAACAAAACAAACAAACAAACAAAACATATTGCCAGTGTGTCTCCACATTCCCAAGCCTCTGGGTCTCTCTAGTCTAGAACATTCCAAATGCCCCCCAACCAATGTTGGTATTATGAGATTTGTCCTGGATATCTCGATCATGGTGAGCTCACAAATCCCACGTTTCTTGTTTCTCATTAAAATTCCCACTTCCTTGGTGGCCAGAACAATAGTATAACAGGGAGGACATTTTATCTTATACACAGCTGACCAAGATTTGATCTCCAGCATCTCATATGGCCCCCTGAGCCTCACCATGAGAGATCCCTGAGCTAGGAGTAAGCTTTGAGCATCACCAGGTGTGCCTCCCCCCAATAATACCCCCTGATTCTCCCTCATGGTCCAATAGAAAAGTCCCTTCAAGTAACCCCCATACACATAGGGCCTGGAGCTCCCCAGCCTTGCAAACCCTTACCGCCTTGAGCTTCTCTTTTTTATACTGTTTTGGGGGGGGCACACCTAGCGATGCTCAGGGGTCTTTCTTGGTAGTGCTCAGGAGATCCTATGGAATGTCAAGGATTGAACCTAGGTTGACCTTGTGCAAGGCAAGAACCCTCCCCATTGTGCTATCACTCCAGCAGCCTATGTCTGTTTTCCTTTGATTGACATTGCAGCAAGCATCAGTACCAAGAGGAGGTCTGGTGGCGTGGACAGAATCTAACTATAGGGAGCTGCCCAATTTCAGACCTTTATAGGCTGCTCCCTCCCTTCCCCTCTTATTTCCTTTTTATGCATGGCTGGTTAAGCAAAACCTCAAAGCGGAGCATCATGGGAGCAAAACAAAGGCAGGAGCGTTCATCCATTGGGCCAGACTGTTTCAGAGCTTCCTTCCCCCTCCACTTGTGGTGAATCTGCCAGTGCCATTTCTAGGGGGACTCTCAGGGTGAGCAAACAGGCTGTGAGAACAAGGGGTTGAGTAGGGGTGGGACAGACTGGAGAAGTAAACAGGGCAGGAAGGTTTAGAGGTACTCAGAAAGGTTTCTGGCTGCCAGCCACTATATCCTGATGGATGTGATTACAGCTCAGACTACCCACATTTCTCAAAGATCTGAGTCCACTGAGGCAGGAAGTAGATATGGCTTGTACTCACTCACTCACTCACTCACTCACTCACTCATTTACTGCTGGCCACCCCAATCTGTTCTGAGCAAGAATGTTTGCACAGTACTTGGAAAGAGGGTGTAAAGGCTGGTGAAGGGAGACAGGAGAGGCCCCATTTCCCTGCTCTCAGTGCTTCTCAAATAAATCTCAAAGGCCACACATAGCTCCTGTGAGTGGATTCTACATGATTCTTGGCCATGGGGCAGACACTTTCCCTAACCACTATTTGCAGTTTTCAGATCCAGGAGAACCAGCCTTGAGATGGAGTTTGGACTATAGCATGGGATGAGGTTGCTGGGCTAATAGCAAAGACAGGAAATAACCCAACTGGGAGGGGAAAACAGTGAGCCTCATAGTGCCCTGAACAACACCTAGTTCAATGTTCAGGTGGAATCACCCCTTCCCCCCTTCCCTGTCTGCTCAGAACTCAGCTCAGTGCAACATTCACCTAGAGAAGAATTCTTTGGGTCTAGGGCAGTGGTTCTCAAATAGTGGGGGCGCATTTGACCTCAGTAAACACTGTCATAACAAGCTAAGCCCCGTGTTTATGTCTCTATATGTCTCTGGAGCTGAGAGTTGCTGTGTCCTGCTTCAAACCCCACTTCGTAAAGCTATGCATTGCAAAATGTGCTCATTGTAACCATTAATCCAGATATCACTGATTAAAAATCAGCTCAAATTATTTTATATATTTTTGTCTTGCAGGTTAAAGTTTTTTTAATGATACTATTTATAGTCACATGGGGGGCACAAAAATGTTTTCTTCTTCCTAGGGAGGCATGACAGAAAATAATTGAGTAGCACTGGTCTAGGGAGAAATCCAGCAGAAAAGAAGTGATGAATAAATGTCTATTGAATCCTAGAAGAACAAGCTCCAGCAAATATTTGAGGAACACCTCTCTTCCCCTAACACATGGGAATTGGCCATTTTGCTCTGTTTCATTCATTTCATCTTCCATGCATTGAGTATTTGTCATATGCCAGAAAGTTTGAATGCTGGGAAGAGGCTCAAGAAAAGATGGTCCTTAGCAATGCCAGCTCAGGGCATCCTGATGGGTAGCCAGACTGAAGTAAGCCCAGAGGTTTCTGTGTCAACACTCTGTGCTCTGAAGATGTCTTCAAGAAAAAAGATGTCAGGGCTGGAGCGATAGAACAGTGGGTAAGGTGCTTGCTTTGCAGGCAGTCAACCCAGGCTCAATCTTCAGCATCCCATATGGTCCCCCAAGCCTGCCATAATTTCTGAGCACAGAGCCAGGAGTAACCCAAGTGCCACTGAGTGTGGTCCAAAATACATACACACACACACACACACACACACACACACACACACACACACACACACACGAAAAAACATGCCATTAGGTGCCAGAGCAATAGCACAGCAGGTAGGGTGTTTGCCTTGCACTCAGCCAACCTGGGTTCAATCTTCAATATCCCATGTGGTCCCCCGAGCCTGCCAGAAGTAATTTCTGAGTACAAGGCCAGGAATAACCCTGAGCACTGCTGGGTGTGGCCCCAAAACAAAAACAAAAATGATGGCATTATAATTATTGCCAAAATGCATGATAGTTATTGGAGTTAAACAGCAGAGAAAGGGGGTCAGGGGTGTGAAGGGCAGCATGATGGGTGGGTGTTGGCTCCAGTTTACTCCTTTGTTGGTTATTTGTGTATCCTCAAAGAGCTCCCAGAATGAGAAATTGATTCCCATCCCCTTGTCCCCTTTTTGGGGGGAGATCTTGGTAATATTTATCCGCAGCAAATAATCCACACAGACAGGAGGGTAAAGGGGTAAAAAGGTTGGGTGCAGAGAGTCCTTTGTTTGCCTACTACCAGCTCCAAAAAACACCTGGAGCCAGCCAGCAAACTCCAGCAAAAGACCTTGAACACCTCGCTCCCAAACTATTTATTCGGCTCTCAACAGCGCTCCCACCTGGGAGGTCAAGGTGGGACAATAGGCAAAGAATAATCTTATGAAAATGTTTTCATATACAACAGGTGGGTATTGTCAGTTAGATGTGTTTGCTTCCTACCTGGTAGGTTGGGATTGTCATTCATGAGGTGCCTCCTCCCTCACAGCTCCTTCAAAGAACAAGTGTCTCCCGCCAATGAAACCAGTGGCTCTGGGGACAGTTTTCAAACAAGGGTTGGCCAGAGAGACATGACCCAAGTGTGACCCACTGGTGTTCTGGGAACTAGCCAATTGATGGACCAAGAGAAATAAAAAGTTTAATGCAATGGAGGTCAAAAAATTGCTCAAGACATGCATCTTTCTCCAACATTAGAATTGAGAGGAAACTCCTGGATCCTGCGAATAATCAGGATGCCACAGAAACAGAACCACCTTCTTTTTTTTTTTTTTAGCTTTTTTTTTTAATATAATTTTTATTTTGATCATAGTGTCTTACATATTGTTGACAATAACATTTTAGGTACATATTTACATAAAATCAAGGGGGATTCCCATCCCCAAATTGTCCTCCCTACCCCTCCGTTTTAGTCCTACCTCCCATTTCCTCTTCCCTCACCCCCAGGGCGGCTAGAATATGTGGTCCCCTCTGTATCCAACCCACTACTTAGTAGTCTTGCACCTGTTTGGTCTTGATGCCTCCCTTATCTCCCCCTCTAACTGTAGGCAGGACTAGCTAGTTCAAGTTGCGTGGTTTTGCCTGAAAAGGAGAAGATAAATAAACTGGGGTAAGAGTCTAATACTCCCCAAATGGGTGGAATCCTTCTAGAGGCTCTCATCATCGATTTGGGAGATGAAGGAGAGAAAGAAGGTGAAACACTCCACCAGTACCAAAAAAAGTGTCAATTATCCAGTGAGGACTCCAGCTATATCGATAAGCACCACAAAAAAAACAGACGAAAAACAAAGCAAAACAAACAAAAAAAAAAACAAAAACAAACAAACAAACCAAAAACATGCCATGGTCTTGAAATAAGAAACATGGCATAGCACATAACGAAGGAAAAGAAAAGAATAGAAAAAAAATAAGTATAATTGGGGACAACGATTTCAATAATCACACCCAAACAGAGAAATCGACCAAAATAGATAGGTAAATAAAAATAATAATAACAATAAATGAAGGTAAAAGATATATATGTATATATATATATATATATATATATATATATATATATATATATATATAAAATACCAAGGTTTTGTGCTTTTTGTATTTTTGTTTTTTCCCCTCCTGCCCTGGCACAGTAAATATTGGGGTCATTCGAAAAGGAATTCACATGGCCTAAGAAATATGGGGTTTCTCCGTCCTTGGAGTATACTGTCATGGGATCAGCTCTAGACTTTGCTCAGGATCATTTATTCTCCCGGTGGTGTTTTTTGGTGTGTGGAAGACTTCTGTTCTGTCCAGGGTGATACACTCAGAGCTCTGTGTTTAGAGGTCTCAGTATCTGCACAGATCCTGAGGTAGGACTTATGGTGAAGTCAGTCTTTGTGGTTCTAGAGAGAACCACCTTCTTAAACAAAAACGTGCCACTAATACTCCCTAGGTACAGATGAAGAGACAGAGATTAAGTGACACACACAGGGAGTAGGGACCAGAACTCGACTCCAACCAGTTCCAATCAGTTCGACTCTCAGTCCAATTCTGCTCCCCTTCCCAGGGCACCCTTGTGAATTAATTACAGCCAAGAAAATCCTTCCTTAGCCATTAAAGCAGAAGAACCTACCTGTGCTGTCCCTTATTCCTACTTCAGTGGTGTTTTTTGCTAAGCCTATGCACCCCAGGAGGGGCAGATAAGCTCTTCCAATTGCTTCCCAATGCTTTTGTCCAGTCCTGAGTCATTCAGGGGGTCCCTTGTCAATAAGACCCATTTGTGTTCTCCCCCAAAAGGATCACTGTTTAGATAAATGAAGATAAACTATAAGGTGTTCTTGTTGTTTTATTTGGGGGAGGTGCCACACCCAGCCGTGCTCAGGGGTTACTCCTGGCTCTGCACTCAGAAATCATTCCTAGTGGTGCTCAAGTTGACCATGTAAGATGCTAGGGATCAAACCCAGGTTGGCTTGTGCAAGCACCTTAACTGCTGTGATATCGGTCTGCCTACACCCCCAAGATGTGTTTTTTTTGTCATTGTATTAAAAAATCGCCCCCTTTTACTTATCATAATTGACTACTCAACTAGGGCTCAGTACAAATGACCCAAGTGGGAGATGAGGTCTTTGTGGGTCACAGGACCAGAAGATGTTTCTAATCTCTGATTAGAGCTGGATACTACCTTGTTAAGGCCAAGTCAAAGTCTTAGGAGAAAGAGAACCACATAAGAATGACATTCAGGGGCTGGAGTGATAGATAGTACAGCGGGCAAGTTGGGGGAAGGGAGGTCGTTTGCCTTGTATGTGTCTGACCCAAGTTTGATCCCTGGCATCCCATATGGTCCCTCAAGTATTCCAGGATTAATTTCTGAGTGCAAAGCCAGAAGTAATCACCAAGAACTACCAGGTGTGGCCCAAAAATTAAAACAAAAAAACAACTATCATTGACCTTATAGAAATTTAATTAAAAGGAAAGAAGGTGGAGAGTGGGGAGAGGGGGAGACCCTGCAACATTTCTCCTCCAAATTTTCCTCCATTTTTTCCTTTCTTAGAGAAGACGACAGGCCTGCCATGCTAGAGGCTTATAGCTTTTGACATTTCGGAGTTGCAATCACAAGGAAGGATTGAAGTTATTTTCTTTGAGAGCAAGACTTGAAACCAGTGGGGGTAGATTGGTTCCAATTTCCCCAAACAGAAAGGGAAAAAAAACCAACACCCTTACTTGTGGGTGAGTCAGGAGACATCACTATTTGCAGGCAAGCTCCTTTGGTGATTATAGAGAATCTTCTGGAAATGGATGTGAAGAGATGAATAGAGAGATAGTCTCTACTTGTAAGAACTGAGGCGGGCTGTGATGAATCTTTCTTCTGCTCAAAGTCCAGGCTCACACTCTAGATAACCCTGGCAAGAATCAATCATGAAAACACTGAATTCTTTTTGCTACTGTTTTGTTTTGGAACAATGCTCATGAATCACTCTTGGCAGTACTCAGTGGGTCATATGGAATGCTGGGGATCGAACCCACATCAGTTGCATGTAAGGCAATATCTTACACATTGTACTATCTTTCACTGCAGCTCCAGAAAAATACTGATTTCTAAAGCTATTTACTTTGTTTCCTGCATGATACTCAAATCATCTCTTTTTTTTTTTTTTTTTTTTTTTTTTTGGTTTTTGGGTCACACCCAGCAAAGCTCAGGGGTTACTCCTGGCTCTATGCTCAGAAATCACTCCTGGCAGGCTTGGGGGACCATATGGGATGCCGGGATTCATCCTTCTGCATCAAGGCAAACATACTACCTTCATGCTATCTCTCTGGCCCCTCAAACCATCTCTTTTTTTTTTCAGAGCTTTTATTTTCTTCTTTTTCAAACCATCTCTTAATGATTTCAAGCAAAAAGGTCAACATTTGCCAAGATTGAGTGACAAATAAAGACCATTGAGGGTAACAAATCTTGACTTCTGAAGCTTTGTTCATTGCTGTCTCCTGGGACCATACCCTTCACCTATCTCAGAAAGGCCCACAGTGCTTGTGTGTTCTCTGCTCCAACTCACCATCACCAGTGCAGCAGGAACAGCCTGAAATGTTGCTGCAAGGCTTCACAATTGTCAGTGGGCCATATTTCAATAAAACTTTATTTATTAAAAAAATAATAAGGAAGTGGGATGGTTTGGGCCCCTAGCCAGTAGTTGATATACTTTTGCACTGAAGCCATCCTACTAAGGCAGATCCTTTGTTTATTATAAATGAGATAGGAATCTCAACAAGTTATTTTTTGTTTGAGGTTTCAGAAAAGAACTCTCAAGAGGAGGAACAGAGGCTGGGCAGGGAAGAATGAGCAAATCCTGAGGTCCCATCCAGGATAGGCACAGAAAGTATGTGTTTCTTTTGATATGCTAAGCACAATCAGCTTACCCACATAAATAAGGATTTAGAAGGAAGGGCAAAAGGAAGAATAAACAAGTATTCTGGACAACAGATGATTAAGACCCGAATGCTTATTCTTCTTAGCAGAATTTAAAGCAAAGGGGTTAAAATTGGTTTCTGAGACCAGATTTGTTTTGTTTGCTAATCAGGGTCAATGATCTATCACCTGGTGAAATATAGCATAAACCTGGGTCTATGGTTAGAAAAAGCACATCACTGCCCCATCACAGCAAGAAAGCTACCTCACTCTCTCCTGCCACATCCAGTCAACTGGTAGAAACAATATTTGATAGAAGCATGACTGAAGGCTAAATCTTTTCAACCTAGGGACCAAATGCTGCGGAGACCAGTGTGATTGTCAACAGCTTTCCAGGTTGTGATCTGGAGGATCCAAGCCTCTTAATGAATGCAAGTGTAACAGGCTTCACAATCCAATAAAAAGAATTTCTGGGGCTGGAAAATTAGAGATTTTCTAGAATGGACTCTTGTCAGCAACATAAATTTCCCCCAACTGAATGTCGTAAGCACACCTGCCTTGTCAACCTTTTGAAATAAAGGTTGATTCGGTTCAATGAGAAATCTGCATTTCATCAGGAAAATGGAACATGGCGTCCTTGACTAGGTCTCCCGGGAGGTGGAGTTGGGGGAATTATGTACAAAGCATAGAGTTGACAACACAAGGTAGCTGACTGTGTTCTAGCCAGCCAAGCACCGTGTAAGCGCCCACACAACGCCAAGTACATGGAACCTGGGTCTCTGCCCTCTTCCTTGACAAACTGGTCTTGTAATGGGAAAGGGAAGGGTCAAGGGGAAGCACTTGTCTCTTTTGTTTTGTTTTGGTTTTGGTTTTGGGTCACACCCGGCAACACTCAGGGGTTACTCCTGGCTCTATGCTCAGAAATTGCCCCTGGCAGGCATGGAGGACCATATGGGATGCCGGAATTCGAACCACTGTTCTTCTGCATGAAAGGCAAAGCCTTACCTCCATGCTATCTCTCCAGCTCCTAGCACTTGTCTTTTAATTGCTTTATTTAAACTTCATGATTGACAAGGTTGTTCATAATACAGTTGTTTTATTTCCACAGCTACAAAGTTGTTTATGATTGAGTTCCAGTCATACACTGTGCAATAGCCTTTACCAGTGCAAATTTCTCATCATCAATGTCCTCAGTTTCCCTCCTGCCCTCCCCCTTGTCTTTTCCCCAGCCTGACTTTGGAACAGACATTTTTCTTCTCTCTCCTCTCTCTCTCTCTGTCTCTCTGTCTCTCTGTCTCTCTGTCTCTGTCTCTCTCTCTCTGTGTGTCTCTCTGTCTCTGCCTCTGTCTCTGTCTCTATCTCTCTGTCTCTCTGTCTCTGTCTCTGTCTGTCTCTCTCTCTCTCTCTCTCACACACACACACACACACACACACACACACACACACCACCTCCCACCCTCCGTTTAAACATACTGGTTTGCAATATTGTTACTGAAGGCATATGATGCCTATCAGTTTCCCTCTTTTCAGCACCCAGTTCTTGTCCAGAGAGATCATTCCCAACTCTCAATGTCACAGTGCTCCTTTTTCTACTTTCACGGCACTCAGGGGGAGCACTTTAGGTGAAGTGAGCTGATGTGTTTCAGCAGTGGGGGAAGGAAGAACCAACTCAGCGACTGGAGGTGGGTGATAGGAAATAACAAATTCTATCCAAAGTGACTAGTCTGACTGGGTCATATCTCCAATTGGCTTCTTTTGAAAGGATTTCACACCCAAGAGGGATTGGATTATAAAATGAGCTGAATGAGTAAAGGGAATGGGGGGTAGAAAGTGCAGGGGAAGGAAAAAGTTGTGCATGTTTTACATCTCTTTTCTAAAAACAACGGTGAACTGTGCACCAGCTTTCGCAGGATAATTAAGAAGTCTGTTCGCGACAAAGTAAGATCTGGCAGGCTCCCAACTTTCGGCGTTAGCAGCCAAGACACAGGCAGAACCGATGCTTCTCCAGTACAGCTGAGATGTGGCCTCCTAATCCCGAAGAAACCATTTGCTCCAACAGGCTGAGATCTGCTTGGAGGTCAAGATGATGGCACTGTCTCAGATCAAGTAGGAGATCCTTGAAATACTGAGCAAGCTGTTTGGGAGATGGTGTAGTAATTATGGAAAAGGCTGTTGCAATAACACAGCAGGGAGGGTGCTTGCCTTGCACAGGGAAGACCTGGATTCTATCCCCTGCATCTCATTGTGTCCCCACCAGGAGTGTTCCCTGTGCACAGAGCTAGGAGTAACCCCTGAAGATTGTCAGGTGGGGCACCATACAAAACAAAACAAAAAAGATAGAAGGGACAATCATTGAGCTGGGCTGGTTAAGAGAACCATTCAGTGACAAATTTGGGCATATTTACCCTCAATTCTGCATCTTTGAGCCAACTTGATTCTCCAACGAAGCCAGTGGCTGGCTGGTGTCCACAAGGAGACAGAACCCCATTTCCTGAGCAGCATGGCAGGCTGCTCAGAGATCAATCATAAAACAGAGATTTTTGGGAGACAAGTGCAAGATGTAGAAAACCCAATTAGCTGCCATACATAGGCAAGATCACTCCATATGTGCCTGCCATTGGTGATGTCCTGAGACTGGTGGAAAGCCAGTGTCACATCAGACACAACTCTAATACTTATGGTTTCGCTGGTGAGAAGATAATAAAACTCAAGTTGGGAAGCTGAGCTTGCAGCCTGTCTGAAGAGAGAGATTTCTGACTGGAGAAGGCAAGAAGAGCTAGGAAGAATGAAGAGAGCTATGGCCAGATGATGGAAGATGGGGATGTGTCCTATAGACAAAGAGAAGAGAAGAGAAGAATGAGGACATAAATGGGCTTTCCCAGGGACATAGCCAGAAAGTATGCCTGGGATCTGTTCTGGAACTTGGCACAATTGAAGAGTCAGAGTACGGGTTCTTGAGTTCTCAGCAGGCTGGCTCCCCACTATGCAGTTTCTGGGCTCCCTGGCTCCCAGTGCCCCATTTTACTGGGAATGGGGTTCAAGGAAGATGTAGTCAGCTGATGGTAGCCAGCACCAGGCCCTCTTTTTTACTTCCTAGAGGACACATGGCAATAAATTTTATTTCTTTTTCTAGAGCAAATGTTGGCTCTTGCTCCATCTGCATGGCCCAGACTGAGCACTAGTGGGATGGAGACCTAGGGAGAGATGTTGGCTTTATTCAGTGGAATACATTCAGGATAACAATGGAAGTGCAAGACCAACTCTGTTGGGCAAAAAACCCAGCACTGCCAATCCCACAGGTAATAAAGGAAGGGATTGGTACCCAGAGCAATGGCCCAGTTGAACAGGGGTGAACAGCCTTCTTTCTTCATCATACTGGGGTCCTTGGGGGGACACACACCCTACTGCATTCAGCCAAGAGTGTGCTCTGTTAGCCTGAGGTTTTAAATCACGATGAGATTTTTAACCGTCAGCCACAAATCCACAGAAAAGTTATAAAATACGAAAAAGAAATGCCCATATAAAATTTCTACCAGGATTTACCAATAACATTTTCCTCCAGTTTTATTTTTCTCTTTGACACAAATGGAGAGAGAAAAATAAAGTAATCTCTCCTCCATTTCTGTCTGTATGTGTCTGGGTGTTTTTTTTTTTTTTCCCTCTCTCTTCTTCTCTCACATATAACACAATCACATAATGGTTGAGAAAATTAGAGAAAAACTGTCCAAATTTGTCAAAGCAAATGTCACGTTAGTGGATTTCTCTACACCTTTTTTTTTCCAGGGGTGAGGAATTGGGGGATGAATTAGGGGTGGAGGGTTGAGCATACCCACAAGGGACAATGCAGTACTAGAGATTAAACTGGAGTTGGCCACATGCAAGAAAAGCACCTTAAACTCTACATTATTTCCCTGGACTTTCAAAGAACTTCCTTTATAGGTTTCGTTTGTTGTTTTTGTTTTGCTTTGGGGCCATACCCGGTGACACTCAGGGATCAATTACTCCTTGCTATGCACTCAGAAATCGCTCCTGACTCAGGGGACTATATGGGACACTGGGAACCCAGGTTCATTCTGGGTCAGTTGAATGCAAGGCAAACACCCTACTGCTGTGCTATCACTCCAGCCCCTTTATAGGTATTTTTATTCCAGGAAATGAATCCTGTTGGGCTAGAGAGATGAGCTGAGTGGTAAGGTACTTGTCTTGCCAACCCTGCTTCAATTCTCATCATACAGTCCCTGAACACCAATGTTATGAAACAAAATAAATACTTTTGTAAGTGATGTAATCTCTCCACAAAGCATCAAGACACCATAAAATACCTTAATTCTCAGTGTTATTTCTTATTTTGTGGTCCTTTCAATAAACAAGTCATTTTGTGGTCCCTAAAAAACTCTATTTCTAACATGAAATTGGGTTGTTTCTAATGAACTGCCCCCACGAAAGTTAAGAACCCCAAGAATGCTCAGAGGTGGGAGGGTCCCAGAGCCTCGTAAGTCTCAGTCTGACATTAGTGGGATCCCTTTTAGTTCCACGTTTGGCAGATGCAGCAAAGAAAACCTAGAAAAAGCCGCCTTGGGCTTGGATGGAACAGAGATATGTGTGTGGAGGGTCCCCAAATCTGGTGTCCATGGGAGGATAAAGAATCCTCCAGGGATTCTTCCAGGGAAGAACTGGGATCCAAAGAGACTGAGAAATCGTACTAAGGGGCCACCTAAAGTGGGTATATCTTGCTCATTTCCCAAGCCTGGAAGCTCAGAAGGAGCTGCCACTTGGAGAAATGAATGAGAAGCAGAAGAGAAAAGATCAAAGCAAGAATCATTGGCGCAAATCACAGGAGGGGAGAAAATTAAAACTAAATCAGTAGAGCCAGCATAATGGCTGCAAATCTATGCCAGTCTCCCTAGAGATGCCACCTGTAAGCTGGTCACCGTGACACTGAGAACAAAACCAAAGGGATGTGTTCTTGGCAACCAGCAATAGGAGAACTCAGGGATGTGGCAACTGGGGCAGAAATCCACTTTGTCGCCAAAGCACAAATAGCGTCATGTCCCATAGACAATAGCGGATTCCATCCACCACCTTCTGTTCAACCTGTCAGAAACACAACTCTAACAGAGATGTCTTAATTAAGCAATGATTGTGTGTGTGTGTGTGTGTGTGTGTGTGTGTGTCTGTGTGTATAAGAGGCATCTTGTTCCTCTACACTTTCTTCCAGTGAGCAGGCTGAGGTCACCTCCCCGATGGAAGGTACGTTCTCCTCCTCACCAGCACCTCCCACTCAAATTCCAGTCACTCTCAGAAGGGGGCAAATAATTCTAATCCCCTCTCTGCAAAAACTACCCTGATAAGCACTCTCTGCTCTCACCCTAGCTCACAAGCTCTGCAAAGACAGGGGCTGCTAAGCATTGACACTTCAAGCTACTGACCATTTAAATTCCAACAAGAGTTTACAAGCAATCTACAATCCACTTCTTTCTCGGTGTGTGTTGCTCAGTGAGTCTGCATGAAACCGTGGGGTTAAGTACCCGCCAAGCACGGGCACAGACACATGAGTCAGTATGGGACAAATGGCATATGACCCAACACAACTGGTATGAGGCCTATGGCAGTTGGAAGAGAGTTGGAGAGAATTCATTGGCCATTGGAAGAAATATGGCATTTGGGCTGAAGACTACCCCTGGAAACTCACCCCCTTGCTGGTATAAAAGGAGACACTTGGACTTTTGGTGGGGAGCCAGAATAGTGACCAGAGCAGTGCCAGCTGGCTCGAAGGTGGGTCAGAGATAAAGCATTGGAGAAATGCTGCCTGCTTTGCAACTATTGGCTTTTATATCTTCTTTGAACCCGAGCCTCCCCTGGCCACCTCTGGCAGAGAAATTTCCAACTAACTCTCTCTCCCTCTCTCTGGAGTCCCTGGAGTGGGCAGCAGTGACAGGCCTCAGACATCAGGAGGAATAAAACGTATTAGTTTCTTCTCTCCTCTCTCTCTGTCCCTGGTGATCAGTTACTACATGTTGGCCCAAGAACAAAACAACCAAAATTCATCTAGGGCCTAGATTCTAGGCTCTGTGCTTAGAAATTACTCCTGGTAGGCTTGGGGGACCATATGGGATGCCCGGGATCTAACCAAGTTGGCTGTGTGCAGGTCAAGCACTTTCCCATATGTGCTATTGCTTTGACCCCCTGAACTTTATTCTTTTTTTTTTTTTTTTTGGTTTTTGTGTCACACCCGGCGGTGCTCAGGGGTTATTCCTGGCTCCATGCTCAGAAATTGCTCCTGGCAGGCATGGGGGACCATATGGGACGCCTGGATTCAAACTGATGACCTTCTGCATGAAAGGCAAACGCCTTACCTCCATGCTATCTCTCCGGCCCCCTGAACTTTATTCTTAACACCCAGACCTTTGCCTGTGGATGCACTAGCCAAGATGTGATCCAAACTCACCTTCAGGAAGAACAACAATAACAATAAAACCAGCTGTATCCTTGGAATGGGAATTAGGCACTTTTCTTCCATGCTGGAGGCCCCAGGCTCTTGCAGAGTTGTAGGGAGGCAGGTCTGTGCAGAGGAGCCTGCTCCTCAAGCCCTTACTCTGTCTAGTTCTTTCTCTTCCCAGCTTCTAGCTTCAGGGTCTCTCCAGCAGCCCAGCACACACACCACCCTGGGAAAACTTTGATTTCTGGGCTTCAATTGTTTTACCCTAGGTCTATCTGCAGATGCCCCACAGCTCCCTGTTTTCTCCCTTTATGGACCACCTACATGGATTCTCCTAGCAAAGAAAGATCTGGCAGCTGTGAGAGAGAATTCATCTCACCAACTCCTCCTCCCCTTTCTTGTTTGTTCCCTGAAGGCTGGAAGGATCTTTGTGGGGTTTTTGGAGTTTTGGGCTACACCCAGCAGTATTCAGGGTTTGCTCTTGGCTCTATTCTCAAGGATCATTCCTGGTGTTGGGGTTTGGGTAACTCTATTCGGTAGTAGGGGTCCAAACCAGTTTTGGCCACTTACAGGGTAAATGCCTGCCCCTCCCCCTTTATTCTCTGACACAACCTTTCTGGTTCCAGCAGTTTAATTTTTTTTTTTTTTTTAATTTGTGTTTTGGCCATCACCTCGGCAGTGCTTAGGGCTGACTCCTGGCTCTGCACTCGGAATCACTCCTGGCTCTGCTTGGGGGACCCTATGGGATGCGGAGGACTGAACCCAGATGGACTGCATTTAAGGCAAACACCCACCCTGCTGTGCTATCCCTGTAGCCTGCACCATAAGTTTAATTTTAATTATGAGGGAGAGAAACAAAATCCCTAGCAGTGACCGATTGTAGCTACAATCTGGCCTGCATCTCCTTCTTGACAAACCCAGTTTAAACAGAGTCTCGGGTTCGCTGACATCAGCGATTCTCACCCTCTCTCTTCCTTGCAGTCGCCTTTATGCCAACTTGTTTCCTTCCACACTACCAAGTTGCCCCTCCTCGTCTCTACCAGGATGCCTCATTGATGCGATTTTCATCCTGGGTGCGCACACACATGCACGCGCACACACACACACACACACACACACACACACACACACACACACACACGACCCACAGCAACGCCATGTGGTGCCCGTTGAGAAATAATACTGAGGAACAAATATTTTCTCCCAGTGTCGTCTTTCCAGAGGGGTGCACAGTGAAACGATGGAACCTTTTAGAAGTGATGAAGAATGAGGGGACTGTCTGCCACATGGGTGGGTACAAGCTGGTATAGGAGTAATCAACTGAGTTTCAGGACTTGTCCCAGTTCCAGAGAGAGGGAGAGAGGAAGCAGCCCCCAGCCAGGCTATGCATAGGGTCACTCCAGGGTTAAAGCAAGGGACCTCACAGCTACCCTTGTACCCCACAGAGTTCCCACAAGGCCCCTCACCCATGAGCAGCACAGAATTCCTGAGGTAACTATGCAGATGAGCCCCTGAAATGCTCCGGGCAAGTCTCAGTTCAGGAGCCGGGCGACATGCTAATGAAGTGCTAAAAGGAGGGGAGCAGGCGGGAAGCCTGAGTTCAGGGGGCGTGGAAAGTTCAGGTCCTGCTTGGCAGGTGTGGGGGGAGCCTGTGGCCATGGGCTATTTCCACTCAGGGCCCCTTCACCCCCACCTCCACAAATACTCTGCCATGGGGGGTTGAACCCCATCAAGTTAGTAGCTGGGAACCTCTCTTTAGGTGACACCCCAAGAAAGTGATTGGGTCTCCAACCCCCCAAAAAGCATCTTTGATTGTCTCTGAACTTTGTGCCTGACAAGAAGACAGGGGCGAGGGACATGAACCTGCTACTGGGATAACTTGGCAGAAGATGATGGGGTTTGGGGGTGACAGCAGAGGGGGTGAGGAGGGACCACACTGTAGGTGAAAAATACCCCACAGGTGTCTGAACTCCTGAACTCAGAAGCCCCTAAGTTCTGGGGAGTGAATCTGCACACCTGAGTTTGGGGGTCACAGCAATGAGGTAAGAAGGTGGGGTGTCAGTAGTTCAGCAGGAGCAACTGGGGTGGGGTTAAGATTGGGGGGCATCAAGAGTATTATTCCTGCTCAAGGACTTTATAGCCAGGAGACATAGTTGGGAATGCAGGGAGGGTTTACAGCAAACACAGAAACTAAATTGAGGAAGAGATTTAACAGGGTGAACAGCTGAGACAATTGGGGGTGTTAGAAACAAGTGACCAGACCATGAGGAGAGGAGAGAGGGGAACTCAAAATTCAAAGATGGGGCCCTAGTGATATCACAGCAGGAGGGTGCCTGCCTTGCAAGCAGCTGGTCCAGGTTAGATCCTCCACATCCCTTACAGTCCTCCAAGCACCTGAACACAGAGCCTGGAGTGATTCCTGAGTACAGAGCCCGGAGCCCTGAGCATGGCCAGCTGTGGCCCAAAAAGCAAATTAATTCAAAGATGAAGAATGAACTATCAAGTTAACCTGGACAGTCGAAGTGGGGGTATATGTGCCCAGAGTCTCACTGAAGCCAAAGGAAAAGTGACCATACACCATCAGGTCCAGATGAGAGGCTGTATTGAGTTGGTCAACTAGGGTATTATCAAAGGAATCCTCCGGAATGACTCTGGTACCAGAAACAACCTAACAAAAGGCTTCAGTTCCACATGGACTTGCCCCCACCAGCTGGGTTCCTCTCATTGAATTCACTTCCTACCTACCTACATGACAAGTCACTGCACTATGGCGAGTGACAGGTGATGGACAGATGAGGAGATGCTGAGAGTCTACAGTGGTACTGAGGAGAGACAATAGATGGTAAGAAGGAACAAATGAAGGAATTGAGCAGGGAGGAAGGAGGACTGATGAGTGGGGAACAGCAAGGTAAGAAGATGGGGGAAGATGGATAAATACAGGGCACACTTATGCAAGTCCCATCCTAGAACATGCCTGTGCAATCCTAACATAGAACATGCCTGGTGTACATCATATAATAGAACATGCCTGTGTGCATCCCATCATAGAGCATGTAGTTTGTTTCTATCATAAAGCATGCCTGTTTACATCCTATAATAGAAAGTATATGTGCATATCATATGTGTGCATTCAGATAAACATACCATCATAATAAATGTGTCATTAGAGAACATGTACATGTGCTTTTGAGAACATGTGTGTCCTATTATAGAATTGCTTTTGTAATAAAACATGTGTGTCATGCAACATACCACAGAGCACATGTGTACATAGAACATGTGTGTCTGATATAATAGAACATGTGTGTCCTGTCATAAAACATACATGTGTGCATCCTGTCACTGAATGTGTTTGTGTACATAGAGCTTACATGTGCATGCCCTGCCACAGAACATGTGTGCACATAGAACACGTGCACATCCTGCCATCAAACCCAATCTACTTGATGAGACTCAATTTCAAGATCCCCCAAACATTCTCCCATTCAAACCAAGCTCCACCCCCTGGTCTGGTCTGCCCTGTAGACTCCACCTGGATCAGCCAAGAAGCTAGGGCCCTAAACTGTCCCTGCTCAAGCTCAAGGGGAGAGCTGGACAGGCTCCTGACACCTTGCTTGGGCAACAACACCAGAATCCAGGGAGGGAGGGATGCTCTCAAAGTTAAATTCTCACAGAGGCAGCACAAGCATAGGGTGAGGGTTCACCGACACCATTTGACAGTGGGGGTGAGACTGGAGGTCTCTGAAGAGCTGACTAGCAGCCACTTGAGGGGTTTGCTGAAACCAGGGAGAACCAGTGTGTTTACACCTGTGACTTCTGCCATTGTCCTGCATTAACTCAGCAGCCTCTTTCCAGAAGTATCCCCCTCCTGCCTGCCCTTCAAGACCCCAACATTGCATTTTCAGACACTGAGTTCCCAGTAGCAAAATCGTTCTTTTCTAGGTCTGTTTTTTTTTTTTTTTTTTTTGGACCACATCCAAAGTTAGCCAGGCTTACTCCTGGTGGTGCTCAGGGGACCTTTTAGGATGCCCAGGATGGAACCCAAGTTGCCATATTCCAGGAAAACTCATATATAAATATGAGTTTGCAAACAGGCAAACATATATATATATATATATATACATATATATTCTTTAATTAAATTTTAAAAATTCATTAATTAAATCACTGTGAGATCACAACTACAAAGTTGTTCATGATGAAGTTTCATACAATATCCAATACCCTTCACTTTCCCAATGCCAATGTCCCCAGTTTCTCCCTTGCCTCCCCCACTGCCTTCTGCCTCTGGGACAGACATTTCATTTCTCTTCACCCCTCCATTTTCCTCCCCCTTCCTCTCCTTCAACTTGAGTGCCATTTTTCTGGACAGATTCATTCACTGATGTTTATTTCTTAATTCCCCTGATGGATCCTCCTTCCTTTTTATATTATTGGCACCTGCATGCCACTCTTGGTCCTGGTCTCTGACCCCTTGGCCCCATGTTCCAACCCATCATCTTCTGTCTTGCGACAGGAGACAACAGAAATGCCCCTGAGAAGTGGCTGTGCCCATTTCCTCCCCACCATGGCTAGATCTCTTTTCTTTAGTGTCAAGTCCTTAGGAATTTGTTATCACCCAACAAAATACAATGTTCTGGTGACATTCTGGTTATAAGTGGGGTATTAGGGTATTTCCAGTGGGGGGCTTAATTTAACATGAGACAAAGTCTATGGACACCTCCCTATGTCCAACAGAATGAAGCAAGAGCATTCTCCTTTCTCTACGGTGTTCTGTCCCCTCAATGGTGACAATTGTATACAGCATATGTTCTGGCCTCAGTAGCAGAAACTACAAAAGTCGTTTTTCTGCTGCCTCTCACAGAGACACAGAGAAAGAAATTCAGAGGAAGCGAGACACAATAGCAATTTAAGGGATTCACCGGGGCTCCCCACCATTGCCAACAACCTTATAACCAAGCTAGGTAGAACCTAGCACTTAGCTCTCAGGGGAAAATTACAGAACAGAAATACCAAGAGATGCACTCTATTCAGGTGTCCAAGTACATGCTGGGATATGATCACCAGAGACAGATCATTTGAGGGGAAAAAAGCTTTTTACACTCCCAGAGCTTGGCTCTTCAGAAAATAAACCAAGGTTCTGCAAGATTCTTTGTCTAAGTCTGGTGCCGCTGAGCACAGGTTTGGTGAGTCAGAGGAAGAAGCAGATAAGTTCTGCTTCGTCCATCTTCCCATGGTGAAAAACCCTTCAATGAGTTTGGGGGTAGGGGTTATATTCAAGGGGAAGCAAAAGGCCTCAGTTGCCAAAGGCTCTCAAGAGGGGCCGGAGAGATAGCATGGAGGTAGGGCATTTGCCTTGCATGTAGAAGGACAGTGATTCAAATCCAGGCATCCCATATGGTCCCCTGAGCCTGCCAGGAGCAACCCCTGAGCGCTGTCGGGTGTAATCCAAAAACCAAAAAAAAAAAAAAAAAAAAAAAAAGCTCTCAAGAGAAATGCAGTGAACGTCTGGGCTGGAAGCCAAGTTTTCAGGAAGGGTAGTTGAGGAATTTAAGGAAAGTTAGAAATCTACGATGAGGAAGGTGTCCCCGAGCTCCACCAGGGGTCACTCCTGCCAGGTCTGTCCCTCTCCCCCAAATACTCCCTCAATAAATCTCCCATCTGACAGATGAACAGTTTTATCACCTCCACATCGGCCCAGGACCCTCTTTCAGCCTCCCAGGAGATGCTGCAGAGATAAAGCTCGACTTGATTAATGCAAAGAACAATTCACGGGTTATGAAGTGAGGCTCAAGCTTAAGTTATTGCGAGACCCGACACTGCAGCTGTAAACTGTCTTCCGGCCGCCTACAAGAAGCACAGGGTGCGCCATGGTGTTGAATTAAGGATAGATTCATTTTTTTTTCTCTAAGAACTAATCGCAGCTGGAACAGGTAAAGTGCTCAGGGAGAGCCCAGGCTGCCTGCAACATTTCATCTCTATCCAAATGCAAATGGGATGTTTGCAAGATCATTAACTTTCATATTAGCAACTTGCTTGCCTCTGAGTTTGCTGATTCCGGCCTGAATTGGAAAAGGAAATGTTGATAGATGGTGGGGGGGAGGTGGGGAGATGGAAGATCCATCTCAGCACCCCCATCTCAACCCTAGCCAGGGCAGTGCTCTGGAGAAGGATAAAAACTCAGGCTCAAGATTCACACTGATTGGATGATGTAGGTAATGGTATGAGTGGACCAAGAGAGAACAGAGTTTGGTAAGAGCTGGATAAGATGGGAGCTAAGACCAGAAAGGATTCAGCCGCCCATGGTGGCCCAGAAAGATGAACTAATGCTGGGGGTGGAGGAGTGGGGGAGTCTGGGCATTCTCCAGCAGACAGAAAGCTTCTTGGCAAAAGGAATGATAAACAAAATCTCTGAAAGAGGCAGCCTGGGACCTGCTGCCTCCCTTCACTTCTTGGGAAACTGAGGCTAAGGCTTAATAAGGACCAGAGAGACAAGGCGATGATGGGGAAGGCAAGCATGGTATGAGCTCTGGCACCACATGATCCCGAAGCACCTCTAGTATGGTCCCAAACCTAATCACCACCACAAATATAAAAAAGCTCAACGAACTGATTGACAGCACAGTGGGAAAGTTGCCTTGCATACAACCGGCTCAAGTTCAATCCCTGGCATCCCATAGGGTTCTGATTCCAGAGTTCAGAGCCTGAAGGAAGCTCTGGGAATCATAAGGTATAACCCCAAAAGACAAAAAAAGGAAGGAAGGAAGGAAGGAAGGAAGGGAGGGAGGGAGGGGGGAGGGAGGGAGGGAGGGAGAGAGAGAGAGAGAGAGAGAGAGAGAGAGAGAGAAGGAAGGAAGGAAGGAAGGAAGGAAGGAAGGAAGGAAGGAAGGAAGGAAGGAAGGAAGGAAAGGAAGGAAGGAAGGAAGGAAGGAAGGAAGGAAGGAAGGAAGGAAGGAAGGAAGGAAGGAAGGAAGGAAAGAAAGAAGAAAGAAAGAAAGAAAGAAAGAAAGAAAGAAAGAAAGAAAGAAAAGAAAAAGAAAAGAAAGAAAGAAAGAAAGAAAGAAAGAAAGAAAGAAAGAAAGAAAGAAAGAAAGAAAGAAAAGAAAGAAAGAAAGAAAGAAGAAGAAAGAAAGAAAGAAAGAAAGAAAGAAAGAAAGAAAGAAAGAAAGAAAAGAAAGAAAGAAAGAAAGAAAGAAAGAAAGAAAAGAAAGAAAGAAGAAAGAAGAAAGAAAGAAAGAAAGAAGAAGAAAGAAAGAAAGAGAGAGAAAGAAAGACTAAAAACACTCTGGACAGAGCAAAGGCCATAGAGGTTGGGAACAAAGGTAAGATCTCATGTGTGGTGCTCCTCACAATTTAGCTTGTACTTTGAGGGATGAGAGGAGCAGACCTAGCAGTGTTTGGGGGTCTGTGCCAGGGTACTCAAGGATCCAGGTATAGGGCTACACAGAACCCAGGCCCCACTTGTAAAACTTGTGCTTTAACCCTTTGTCCTATCTGCCTAGCCTCCACAAAGGATTCTCTGACTTTCTCTTTGGCTCTTTTGTTTTGTGGGCCTATTTGGGAGGCCTGGGGGCTCCCCCAGGGGCAAGAGGACTTGTCTAACTGCACCAACAGTTCAGTGCAAGGGCCTGGGGGTTCAGTGCTGGTAAGGTCGTCCATACAGTGCTAGACTAATATCCCAAATAGGAAGTGCTGGAAGCTCCGGAGCTGCACCCCAGATGCTCTGAGGATTTGAAATCAGACCTGCTGATACTCAGGAAATTGGGCAGTTCAGGGGGGTTGAATCAGGGTTGGCCACATGCAAGTCAGGCATGTTATTCCTGTACTAGCTCTCTAGTCCCAGCTTTCATTTTTATCCTAAAGACTCTCTAATACATCTGATAAGGCCAGAAATTGCAAAAAAAGAAAAATTATGAAGAAAGAAAATGATTCAAATAGAAAGAAACTGTCCAGGAAATCACTAGAAGTGAAACAATCAAAGGGAAGCTTTTTTCACTGTTTTCTTTGAGAAGAAATAGCTTTCTCTCAAAAAACTGCTTTAAAATATACCTTAGTAGGGCTAAAGCAAAATGAAGTTTGAGTCATAAGAAACTGCTTTTTTTTTTTAAATGTAGTCAACAAAGTTAAACATCAGCAATTTTCCTCTGGGTCAATCTAATATAAAATGACTGTCCAGAAACTACTGGGAGAGACACAGCAAGGTTGATCTGAGAATTTCATTTCTAGAGCAGGGAATCCTATCGCCGGATCTGGCGCTGACATTACTTACAACAAAACTGCCTTTAGCTAGATTTCTAATACTCTGATAAGGCAAAAAAAAAAAAAAAACATCAAAATATTGTTTATTATTTTTCTCTGCCTTCCTCTCTCTTCTGAGCTGTGAATCTAGGAAGTTCAAGGAGGAGGGAAAGGAGGGGGCGGATCAGGACTCAGAACACAAAGTTTGCTGAGTGAAATAGGAAACTAAAAAGGAGTTATGTGTGTATGTGTGAGAGAGAGAGAGGTAGAGGGAGGGAGGAAGAAAGAAAGGGGGAGAGAGAGAGGGAGACAGAGAGAGAAGAGAGAGAGAGAGAAATGGAGGATGAAAGCAGGAAAAAGAGAGAAGGGAGAGAGGAGTGGGAAAGATGCAGGAGGACATTTGAAGAATATCTGTCTAAATTTCGGCTGGAGGGAAGGAAGAAATTCCCATATCAGGGGGCAAGAGGAGGGTGATTTTTCTGAGAGCTCACAGTGGGGGAGACTCAGGGCCCAAGAGAACAACAGAAGCAGCTTTAACTTTGATCTAGACTCAGTACAGCAACCCCAACAAGCATGGCCCATATATATATATGAAGATAGACACATGCATGTGCAGAGACCCCTGCATGTGCACATATGTACACACATGTATATGTGTGTATATTTCTATGTATACATATGTGCCCCTACAAACACATACACACATGTACACAAACATACACATAGTTCCTTCTTTGAAGTCCCCAAGAAACTATTTGCTCTGTTCAGGGTAGCAGGATTTTGCAATCACACCAGTGACATGCTGTGACCCAACATGTGGTGCCACCACGGACAGAAGGGGTGGGCGGGGGAGAAACCAAGCAGAGAAGGCAGGAGTGAGGCTATGGCAGTGCTGTGTCCCTTTTTGCCATCCGCATCCCAAGTGCCATCAACCCCACACCCCCCTTTTGCCTGGCGCAGTCACCATCACCTACACTGGTGGAAGGGGCTGGCATTGGACAGATCAGGAGAGAGTCAGGACCCTGCAGAACCCAGTGGCCCTGCTACCTGCTAACTTTCTCACTAAGGGGCTGAACTTCTCCCCTGGCCTGCCCAGATCTGACCCCCAGGAAGCCTAGAGAACAGGTGACCACGGAATTTGAGGTAGGGGCTCAGTTTGAGTTTATGAGGTTTTGAGCCCCATCACCCCTGCCCAAACCATCCAGGGACCCCCAGACCAAAGGAGAGCTTCTGCCCATGAGGGGAGACCCTGCAGAACTAGCAGGGACACAGGGGTCTCTGGTCTAAGGCAACTCTTGAGGCAGGGAGGAAGGGATGGGGCCAGCACCCCACACACTTGACCCTTAGTGCCCCCACAGCAACTGAGCTGCCAGAAAGCAAAAGATGCCCCCCTCCATCTTTCAAGAAAGTGTAAATGAGTCAGAGTTTCTGTTTTCATGGCACTGGGAGAAATTTTTTTTAATGCATCATGTATGATCCTATTTATTGAATAAAAGCAAAAAGAACAGGGATGGCCACTATAGGGTCACCCCAATTCACTGTGTCTCCAAAGATGACAACCAGACTGACTTCAGACCCTCTGAAAGCGCAGGAAGAATATGTTTTATGTTTTACAATTTCTAGCACCAAAGGTTCTACCTTAAATCAATGTGTCCCACTGTTCTCCTTCTGGAAAGTTTGGGGGTGGCCAAAGGGATACCTAATAATGAGAGGGGATATGGGGGCTGCCCACGCCCTCTCTCTGCCTTGGTCACCCAGGCCATTAATTCTGCCTGTGTGGGTGACATTGACTCTTTTGTCAAAAACATCTCTAGCATCCATCATCTTGGGCTTCTGAGTTTCCAATTTTCCGGCTTTGGGTCTCTGTGAGCTCTTAGCTGCCCTATTGTGTCTCTCTCTTCTTGCTCTAAAGCTGTTTCTGGAAATCTCTGCTGCCCTTCTCAGGAGTACATTAAACACACTGCTTAGGAAGTTATATGTAATATGGCATAAAATAAAGGAGAATGAGTCTCTTAGGAGAGCCTAAATTCTGTTGCTCTGGGACAGGGACTAAAATGTAATGATTGTTCAAGCTTTAGAGGGTGCAGAGCCTTGGATGGCCTCTTCTGCCTGGGAGAGCAAACTATCATACACATTAGCCTAAAAGCTTGGCTAGATTCTCAGATCCTGGAGTGGTGGCGGTGGGGGTGGATCCTGGAAGCTCCCAGGGTCAGTGGAAGCCAACAAGACAAGATGAACCATGGGAGACAGCCACCAGTAATGACAGGGATCCAGAAGTTCAAAGCAGTGGGGGTCCCTGGTGAGGTACTCACCTGGAGGTACCAAGAGAAAAACAGGGACTCACTAAGGGAGGAGCCCATCACCATTCCACAGTACCTACACCCCTTCTGAGCAATCAGTCAATAGGAGCAAGCAGAACCAAATTTGGTCTTCCCCTGAGATTAAAACCAGTTTAGGGAAATCAAGTCTGAATTTTAGCATTTGCATGAGATCACCAAATAGAGAAGGACATTAAAGTGGATGAGAGCACAGGCTGGGGTTGGCAAGGACATATAAATGGTATGGGGAGAAGAATCCAGAATGTTGAGGACTTTTGAGTCGTGAGAAAGATCCAATGGAGAATATCAACTTGCACTGCTCCAAGTTCACATTTCTTTTTCTCCAAAGGTTGCAGGAAGAAAAATGTGGCCTGAAACCCAGCCAGCCAGAAACGAGGCCATTGGCAAGTGGTCTCAGTGCACATCTATTCGGTTGAGTGGGCTCCGACCCCGAGATCCAGCGGCAACCCTGCTGGGTTATTTTCCGGAGAGACTAAGAGAGGTGCTATGGCAACACAGGAATGAAAGCACCTGCATGGTGATTATTCGTGATGGCAGAAAGCTGGGTGGCATCCAGATGCCAATCAGCCGGAGAATGGACAGATGAACTATAGTCTATATGGAAAACCCATAGAAATCCAAACAGAGGCGCTTCACATCCATCACGGATGTAGATGAGTGTATATGCTCTGGAACAAACATACAAAGCATGAGCAGTCTGTTCTGAGCGTCTGGTAAGTAGCAACTTCTTTAACTCTTAGAAAAATACAGGCGAGAGATACTAATTATTAGCAACATTATAGAGAGGATGACATTGAGAGAGGAAGGCATTAACTAAATGGTGAACACCAAGTTTATAGAGGCTGTGCATGATAACACTTTTTTTTTTTTTTGGTTTGGGTTTTTTTTCCCCTTTCAGCAGTGCTCAGGGTTGGCTCCTGGTCTGTGCTCAGGGATGACTCCTGGTGGTTACTGAGAGACCAGTATGTAGGACCAGGACTGAACCCATATTAGCTACATGCAAGATAAAAGCTTTTATTTGCTATACTAATCTCTTCAGCACTCAACATTTTATTCCCTTGTTTTTAATACATAACTTCTTAAATTGAAACACTGTGAGACAGATACAAAGTTGTTCATGATTGAGTTTCAGTAAGAGGAAGTACAACACCCTGTAGTGCACATTTCCTGCCACCAGTGTCCCCAGTTTCCCTCCTGCCCCCCTCCTCTTCTACCTCCTCCTCTCATTCTTCTCCAAACTTTAGGGTGATCTCCCAACTTTATGGTAAATTGAGAGTAATAACAAGACTATTGTTAAGAAAAAATAATGATGCACTGGTGATGGGGGGTGTTCTTTACATGACTGAAACCCAAACACAATCATGTATGTAATCAAAGTGTTTAAATAAATAAAAAAAATGAAACAAAATAATAATGAGGGGGCAGACCTATAGGACTGGTAGAGCATTTGCTTTGCACATGCTGGCCTGGGTTTGATCACTGGAACTCCATTGGGTCTCCTGAACACTACTAGAAGTGATCCCTAAGTGGAGAGCCAGGAATAAGGTCAAGGTACCACCAGGCAGGGCCCTACAACAAAGTAAAAAAAAATAAATAATAAGTAAGAATAATCATGAAGACATCTAGTTTCTGCTTCAACAAATGATAAATTGAGAGATTGTCATTCTTGGCCTCATGAACAAAACCACCAAAAACTAAAAAACAAAAAAATGGACAGTCAGTGAAAGACAATCACTGTTCATGAAACCATCAGAGAAATCAATTTGTAGTAATAATTGAGATCAGAAGTAGCTGAATAAAAATGTCCCAACCCAAAGCAAAGAGAGTAAAAACCCATTATAAGACAACACCCAAGAAATATGGTGGGAGGAAAATCCTTTTCAAAGATGTGGCATATGTGTAACAAGGAGGCTCAAAGGCAAAGGAAGAAGAGAGAAGAGAAAAAATATTGGAATATGCTTTCCAAATTCAAATGAAGCCTTTCAACTATATCTTGTCACTTCAGAAAATAGCAAGGAAAAGTAACAACAGCAAATCACTCCACTTAAGCACCGCACCCTGAGACATCTCTAAGCCAAAGACAGAAAATCTTGAAAGAAATCAGAAACAGTATTGGCTTATCTCAGAATTACAGAGAAGGCCTTAGCAAAGCTCACACAAACAAGCCAAGTCCGGGTGGAAATACTTTTAGTGCAGAAAGAAAAAAAAAAGAAAAAGACCCTCACTTGAAATCCAAAACTTAGAGAGATTACCACCCCTCCCCCCCCTCAAAAAAAAAAGAAAAAGAAAAGAAAAACTTTCTGAAAAAAAAAATCGAGAAAAATCTATTCTTGGTATGTATCTTGACCTAGCAAGTAATGTCCAAAGTTCTTTAATGGGAAGGAAAATGATGGATATCAGAAATGGAATGGGCATTAAGCAAAACTGATCCTAGGACTGGAAATTTAGTGGTGGAAAAAGGAAATCTCTCTTCATTGAAGATGTTAACTCTTCAAAGATTAATAAGGTCAAGGGCAGATTCTAGACTATGAGGCAGTGAAATTCAAGCCAACAGTGTCCTCTCTCCTCCCAGGGGTAGGCTGAAAACTCTCAAATTGCAGCTACCTGTGACATAGCTGTTTGAAAGCAGACATAGAAGGAATTACAAATGTTCACAAATATATATATTCATTTTTTCTTGAATAATTTGAGTTAGCTAGCATCCATCACCTTTAAATGTGAATATATTTGAAAATGCATTCTCTTCCATAATCAATATACACTGATAAAATTCAAAAATTTAACTCCAACTCAATTTATCTAAACCAAGGACCAACTTCCATCCTGTCAATGGGATCCTGACTCACATCCTTTATGGCAAGAAGATCTTGTGAGAGGCGGCAGGTTCCAAATTCAGGTCACACACTGCATCTGTCGCCAAGTGTCTGCAAATTTCTGTCAAGCCAGACTTTATAAATAAAAACAATCAAAGAGACAATGCAGTGCTACTTTTCATTAAAAAAAAAAATGTGGGGTATTTTTTTGGTGGAGGGAGAACAATCCCAAAATGGGAGCACACAAGATGGCACATAGAGTGCCAAAATTGAGGCAGCTTAGAGAGATGGACACACATTTGTTCAAACTGTGAGCCTTAGTACCCTCTTCAAGCAACTGGAAGATCAAACAAGCAGAAAGAATATATATTGACCCAAACAGCACTACAGAATCATTCAATTACTGCTGTATCTAGCCAATGCCATTCAACAATAGCTAAGAACATTCTAGAAATGCTCCTCACATGGAACCTGCATCAGGATGCTACTTTCTAGGCCCGAAAACATGCTTTCACTTATCTGACAGGTCATAAGTCACATAGGGGTCAGGAGACAGTAAGTCAAACATGTTCCTGCCCAGGTATGAGAGCCAACACCTTGTATTATTCCTAAGCATTGCTGACTGTGGCCCTGAAGAGCCCCCCTCCCCCCCCCCCCCGCACCAGTGCTGAGTCAATCTGAGTTACCCCCCAGAAGTACCACAGTGAATCTCTGGCCCCGTTAATAAGAATCAAATGTGGGGTTTCGGATGACTCCTGAGCACCACCTGGGAGATTCCTCCCCTCCCAGAAGATAGAAATTCTCCAAAATACTTCCTCAGAGGACAATAAAATCTCTCCATAAATTTCTAAATGAAAGATCACCGGTAAAAAAAAAAATCTCCAAGTATCTGAAAATTAGCTACTATCTTTGAAATCACACAGGAGTCAAAGAAATCCCAAGGTTAAAAATGTGTTTTTAACTCACTGAAGAAAACCTAACATCAATATTTAAAATGCAAAGAAATCGGTACTTAGAAGGATGTTGTGGCATTTAAGAGTATGATAAGAAGAACAATTTTAAATCAATATCTGAGCTTTTACCTTAAGGAAAAGAGAAAGAATGAATCCTAAAATAGGAAGGGAGGGGAGAAAAAAATAAGCTTATTGAGAGCAGAAACCAATGAAATTAAGAAGGTTGTGGGGAGGGAATGAAAAGTCATTGAAACCATCCAGATATCCTAATTCATCTAAACCAGATGGGTGTAATTCTGCAAAGTGTGACTTCCAGAAAAAAAACTCCATTTAGTGAGGAACCCAGGGAGACTCAGCAATGCTCAAAAGGGAGTCTCATAGCTGGGACTCAACAATGCTCAAAGGAGATCTTAGCTGTGCATCCTTTGGGCCAACTTCTCAGATGAGGAAAAGCCACACATATCAACAGATGAGTCGTGAGAGAGTTTGTGGAAGGTCCAACAATCTTTCACACAGGGCTCCCTTGCTCCCTTTGGTCCCAAGTAGTGCTGTTCTCGCTGGTATAGACATTCAAAAACCTTGTGTGTCTTCTATGTCTCTCATGGACATTGAACTCATGCAATACCTTTGGAAGTGTTGGAAAGACTCCTTTTCAAATCTTTTCTGGACAACCTCATTTACTTATCTCTCTGTCTTGTTGAGACAACTCACGGAAATCCAATGTGACCTTCAGGAGACTCAGAAAAAGGTTGCCCGAATTCCTCTCTGGCTTTTTCTCCAAACCATACATTGATGATGGTAAGGCAGCAAATATTTGGGTCTTACGTAGCCCTGGAAGGGTGAGAACGTCTCAAATCATCCAGCTCTGGCTTCCCTCATAATGAGTATTTCCTTCCCTCCCTCCCTCCCTCCCTCCCTCCCTCCCTCCATCCCTTCCTCCCTTCCTCCCTTCCTCCCTTCCTCCCTTCCTCCCTTCCTTCCTTCCTTCCTTCCTTCCTTCCTTCCTTCCTTCCTTCCTTCCTTCCTTCCTTCCTTCCTTCCTTCCTTCCTTCCCCTCTCTGTTCCCACCCCCCTTATCCTTTCCCCTCACATTTTGTACCCAGTAAACCAGAACAAACCCTTGCTTGCATTGAATCGAATCCTTTAGTGAAAGAACCCAAATTCTCTTCACACTGACTTGCTTATTTGTTAGGTATTGGGGGCCACAAAATGCAGGATGCAAGGGGTAATTAACTTCTGGCTCTGTGCTCAGGTGACACTCTTGGAGGAATTCAGGAGACCATGTGATACCAGAGATCAAATCCAGGTCTCCGGCATGCAAACCTTTAAGCTTTTTCTAGGGTCTCTGTAGATTCTGCCTTCTGAGTGCAGGGATCAGTTAAACACTCCTGCTACTGCAGAACTTCTGGGGGGCTGTGGGACTTCTGGGGCTGTGGGACTTCTGGGGCTGTGGGACTCCCCATATGCCACCAAGCTAACACCTTAGTCACAAATTTAGGCTGATGCCAATCTCATCATGAAGCCCCAGCGCTCACACACTTTGCCTCTATGGTTTCCCTAGAGCTGGCCTAACTTGTCCTAAGACACCTGCACTCCAGCCAGAAAATCTGGTTCCAGTGTCACAAGTGGGAAGCAAGCCCAGACAGTCAAACCCAGCCTGCTTCTGAATGTGCCCACATTGTGGTTTCTATTTCCACACAACGTGCCAGTGCCTCAGTGTGCTGGATTCATCACCAGTATCAAGTCTGTTCCCCATCACCAGCTCTTTCTCTTTGACTGTCTCTGTTTCTCTTGTCTCCCCCCCCCCCTCACTCACACACACACTCTGCTAAAATTTAGGACCAAGGAACTATAGCAATAGTACAGCATGGCCAATGGCATTTAACTTGCATTCAGTAGACCCAGATTCAGTCCCTGGCACCCCAAGCAAAATCAGAAGTGATCCTTGTGTGCAGAGCCAGAAGTAAGCCCTGAGCATAGTTAGTATGACCCAAAAAACAATAAGTAAATTTTGAGAATAAGAGTTTATTTTTTCATTTAAGACCAAAACCTCTGCACTGTGCAGAGAGAAGGCACAAAAGGGCAAGATAAAAGTCCTAAATGGTTCCTTTCATTCAGACAGCAAGCACACCGATGCACAGAGAAGCCACAGTGTACTTGGTTTTATACCACAACCTGCAAGAAGGGCCCCCAAAAGAAAGATTTGGGGGAGCCTGTGCCTCTTGGTTTTGCTAGGTCTCCCCCATATTTTACACCTCAGAGAGGCACTTCTGCAGAGCCCTCCTGCAGGCCTCCAGGCCCTTCTGCCTGTCAGCCCTGCTCCTCGCGTGATGATTTGATTCATAATCCAGCCGTTTCTGGAAGAGGCCAGGGTCCAGCTGCTCATTTGTATATTCATTGAGCCACTCTTCTGACTGCACAGATCTGATGGCTGCAGATGGCAAAGCCATTTTTCAAGAGGTATAGGGAAAGTAGAGGAGGGGGGATACAGCTTAAACTTCACCTGTGTGTGCTGTTGGGGGGGACAGTCAATTGAGAACAATGAGGGGGGACAGGGAGCAGCTCACTCTATGGCTTTTGACATAAACTCAACATTTCAGCCCAATCCATTTACATCCACACACCATATACACGCACATATGCACCATTCAAAATGCCCTAAAACTGCAAGTAGGAACTCCCAAGCCAAGAAAGTCTGGCTTTCTCAGTCTTATTCTTTCTCTTTGATATCATGAACTTGTCTCATTCGAGTGAGCAAATCAGAATAAAAACAAAGAACAAGATACTGAAATAGTCAGAGGCATACAGGAAACAAAGGGTAAGAAGTCATGATGTGATTTTACTCTAGTGGACTAAGCAGTTGTTTCCAGATGAGAGAGCAAAGGAGGAGGAGGGAGGGAAGGGAGAGAAATGGGGAGAGAGGAGGAGAGAAGGGAGGGGGGGAGACACTCATTTCCTCATTAGCTACAAGAGATGAGCGACAGGAGAGTGACAATATGATCAAGGGCAAATGGGGACAATTTGGCTCTTTTGAGGATCCAGCTCTAGTTTCATCCCAAAGGCCTGAGGCAAAGGCAGCCCAGTGGTCCCTCTGTTCTTCAGTGCTTTACAAAGCCCAGGTGGGTCCCCACATTAAAGGACTCCCTTGGGGGGGGCAGAGATTTTTCATAACAATCAGCCACACAGACAGAAATGGGAATTCCACACCAACACCAACGAATCTTCCTGCTGGAAAACTCTCTCTGATCATAGAAGACATTTGGGGATCAAAAAGATTCTGCAGGGTAGTGGAAAATCCATTATATCTGACCTGAGCACCAGAGCAGGGTTGTGTCTTCAAAATCAGTTCAACAGGGGCTGGAGAGATAGCATGGAGGTAGGGCATTTGCCTTGCATGTAGAAGGATGGTGGCTCAAATCCTGGCATCCCATATGGTCCCCCGAGCCCACCAGAAGCGATTTCTGAGTGTACAGCCAGGAGTAACCCCTGAGCGCTGCCAGGTGGGACATCCCCCCCCCCAAAAATCAGTTTAACAATCACTCAAACA